>NW_024743509.1:0-14589 GCF_018991925.1 Homarus americanus
GGGGTGTGGGGAGGGGATGCGAGTTTTTGTTGTGTATAATAAAGTACCATAAATTCCTTAACAAAATATTCAGCTTTCTATAATTTACCCTTAACCATACTTAACCTAAACATACGCAACATTGGCTTAACAGTATATACATATTTACACAACATGCAACAATCTGAAGCAAGGTGGAGGTGGGGAGGCAATATAAGATTACAAAATACTCAAGTGCAGTGCTGAGATGGCTGACGAGTAAGGCTGAGTATTGAAGAAGATGGTAGGTAGTCACTGTGCCGTAGGTTTCCAGGATAGGTGGTCCTAGTGTGGTCACTTCCCAGAGCGAACTGAACTCTCCTCGAACTGGAGCTGATGAGGAAGACTTGGAGGAGGTGACGCAACAACCAGGATATGGAGAAGGGAAACCCCGGAGTGGTAACTAAGACTAGTCATACTCGGGTTTCGTCCCTAGATGGCGTTGCTCGTGGTGCTGGGTAGGTAGATCATGACAATAGATGGCATGGTTCGTAGTGCTGGGTAGGTAGATCATGACAATTGATGGCGTGGTTCGTAACACTTCCTTTGGACATACTTCTGCTGCCACTTCCCCTTCTTCAGGACCTACTTCCGCTATTACTTCCTTTGGACATAATTCTGCTGCGACTTCCTCAGGACATACTTCTGCTGCCACTTCCCCTCCCTCGGATACAAGTCACCATTAGTCCGGGAGCTGACACTGATGTCCACCACTTCCGGCAGCCAAGAAGCACCTCAGCCTAACCACGGTACTTGTCGCTCCCCTTATGGTGGTCCTGTGTCTGTCTGTCTTGTTTTCTATCATTAATCTGTTTGGTTGTCTGTGTATTGTTGACTAAGTACGTGTGTGTGTGATATACTCTCTCTCCTTCTAAACCCCCAAAGACATCATTTCCAAAACCCAGTACACTCATCATGTAGGATCCCCGACGCAGTAACAAGTTCCGCCTCACAATAAAAGTTTTCTCGTTGCACAATAAGAACCCGTCGATCTACCCCCCCAACCCCCCAGGCCACGACTGGTGACCCAAGACGACATAGAAGTCACAATTCCTCTACATCAGGAGGACAAAATATTGCTTATTGGCCTCGTCTGAGAGCCCCAGATGAGGCAGCTTTGTGCCAGAGATGGAGACCATAGTTCAGTTCGTTCTCGTGGCGTCGCGTTCACAACTCTGACACACGAACGTGCAGAGGAACATATGACCAGACAGAGCAACAGATGGTAAGGTAAGGGTTAGAGGTGGTGGGGGAGGGGGGATGGAGAGAAGGGGAGGGGGTGAAAGGAGGGGAAGGATTGTATAGGGGGAGGTAGTGAAGAAGGAGGGGGTGGACGGTGGTATCCCACACACCCACATAAAGTGGGTGTGTGGGACTACAAATCCATCGCTCCCCACCTTCTCTCTCCCCACCACCTGCTCTACCTTAACAGTGAAAAAATCCCTCATTGTGGCTCCAAATCTTTTAAAATGGCAAAGAAAACCTTTTCCCATGAGGCGGACGGACGGGTGGAGGAGCCAAAAGAGCTTTCCTGAAATTCGTTATGATTTTCTCGGCTAGTCCATCCCTCGGGCCACGGCGGTTTCTACAGGGTTTTCTCAGGGACTCTCTCCGGTTTCTGCGAGTGTTCCCAGGGCTGAGGTATTTACAGGTCGAGACGTTTTGTGACTGTTAACTGTCTGGGAGGGAAGGAGGGGGTGACGGATGCCGAGGCTTTGTTCTGTCCCATTCCGACCCGACATGTCACCTGAGACCCGCCAGCCAGTTACGACAGGACTGTGTGACCATTGCTATTATCACCACCACTACTACTGCCACTACCACTGCTATTATCATCACTACCACCACCATTTCTGTGACTACCACCACGTATCACCACTCACCACCACGTCATCTGCACCACTTTTAATCACCACTAATCCTACTACTAACGTGACCACTGCTGTTATCACCACCACTACCACCACCACCACCACTACCACCACCACCACCACCACCAACACTGAAACTTGTTACTGTTCGCTTTGTGACCATTCCTCTCCCCTCTCCTTCTCTGTCTTTCTTCCATCTTCTTTCTCTTCTCTCCTCTTTCTCCTCCTCCTTTCTTCCTTCTCACTTTCCTCCTACTCCTTATCTTCTTCCTTCTCCTTCCTCCGCCTCTTCTTCTTCCTCTTCCCCTTTACGTCCCTCCTCTTCTTCCTCCTCTTCTCCTTCTCCCCCTCCCCTTCCCCCCCACTCCTCCTTCCCCTACCCCTCCTCCTCCCCCTCCTCCTCCCCCTCCCCCCTCCTCACCCAGGGAGAGATGGACGAGATACAAGTCGTGTAATATCCGCTGAGGACGCTGCTAGTGACGGCATCATCTCAGTCCTGGCCTGGCGTGGACTCGGAGCCTACGTATACCTATAGTCTTAGTAGCCCCATTGTTTACATTGCCCCGTAGCCCGTCCTCGACAAGCTATACCTGATTTATGGGTTGATCGTGTAGCCCCCTCCCTCCCTCCCTCCCTCCCTCAGTAGTGGCTGTATAAGAAACGTGTAAAATACTCCAGCTATATAGTAAACGTGTTCGTATGTATAGCCTCAGTTGTGCTACACGATGAAAGACTACTAGACGATGGCAGGTCTGTGGCACCTTGGGGAGTCTAGCCAGTTACACCAAGTTACCTCCGTGAATTTCCGCCTTTATTTAGTTGTGGTCGTATTCTTTAAGACGCTAGTTGTTAACATTTAGGTGAGAATAAGTAAATATTATCAAAACATCATTGAAAAACTCATAAGTGACTTTGTAATATAATTCAGTCGAGATAATAATATAAACACGAACGTGCTGGTCAAGCTCAGAGCTGTTCAGGGGTCATCTGGCCCTCCGGGTCGAGGTTGATCGGTGTTTTTTTTTCTTTTTTCTTTTAATTGTTTCAATATGTGTTAAAGTCATTACTGTGTTAACAATATAATATAAAAGACAAAGAACATTTAAATATACGTATTTAGTTTCAGGGTTTAATTAGTTATTTATTACTTACATTTATTACTATGATATTTGTTTTCGTCTCATGTGTACAGTTTAAGTCTTTACTGTTTTAAGTAACTTTAGATTTAGTTGTTTTTCTCCCAAACTTATGTTGACATTTACATTGTTTAGAATATATCATATAACGCGTCATGATCATCCTGTGTTTATAAAGATCAGAGTTAAGTAATATTCCTTAAGGTTAAGTTACTTAAACTATTCACGTGGACCTAATATGATGACCTACATGGTCACTTATGGCCAGTGTGTGTGTCCGCTAAGTAGGGGTAAAGGAATACTTTTTATTGTTATAATAATGTAAATTAATTTACACATAATAATATTATCACTGTTTCATATAAGACGTCATTTACACTCAAAAGATATTCCAATATACCTAAAGCAGGTTACGTTACGTTACGTTACGTTACGTTACGTTATGTTATGTTTTGTATGAAGCTTTTCATTTGTAAGGAAAAAATGACAATAAGTGTTAAATTTAATACAAATGTAAACTAAAGTGTAAAAAAATCAGAAGGAAAAATGACAATAAAAATTGGATTGTCGGCCATTAACTTGGTAACACCTTTTGTATTAACGGATACGTGATGCCTTAATGAGCCTTAAGACACTGGTGCCGTTCTCACTGTAAGGCTGCTATAATTCTCTGACGCTGTTGTACACAACCGACTTAGTTGTTCCCACGGGTGTAGAGATGAACCTATGGCCTCCAGGCTGCTGGCACGAGGAACAACATTGATGGCCATTAAAAATTTAGATTGTTTAGGCCGAAATACTTTTAGTTACGAAACACTGCTAGCATGTATTGGCAAGGGCAGCCCGGAACCGTCAGGAACTCCGCCGATTGGATCCCATAGGCCACCCTTCTTCGCCAATCTCCTTAGGTGCTGAGGCAACTGAGGGTCTTCAGGACTCCGCCGAGAGGGCCAGAACAGCCGTCCTCACGCCCCCAACGAGTGATGCTAGCGAAGGTCCCGCTGGACCCCCGAGTAAGGTTGAGACTTTTCCTCTATTTCTCTTTAAGACAGAGAGGCAACACTGGCTAGTGACGCTAAGAGTATCTACTGTCATATCTTGATATATTATTACTTATTTTAAAGTGGCGTCCACAACACACCGAGACTTTGGTGTTTGTTTCTGTAAGTTAAGGAGATACAGTGAGTCAACCTGAGACGTTTGTCAGCTGGTGCACAAGTTTTGAATTACGATCACAAGTACTCATATTTCATTATTTCTATTATCCTCGCTGGGTGGGAGATATAAACTAATGTTATTGTATGATATATATGGACACAAAGTAGTGCCTTCAGCTGTATATTATTATATTACTCTTATATTACTATTATTAATTATGTATAGTAAAGTATTACAGAACATGTATTAATTCTATGTAATATTCTATTTATTGTGCACCATATTATGTATATAAATTATCACATTTATACTTTATGTATTCAGCTTGTGAATGCTGGCATCTGTACAGATGTAGAGGTAGTTAAGACCGAGTCCTGGTGGTGTGCCCACAGGCTTTTCCTGTGTCCTCTGTAATACCATCTCCCGTACGAGAATAGAACCTACTTTTAAAGACAACAAGTGTTTGTATATACCCTCTGTTAATATAGAACATTCTTTGGGTATCTGGCAATACGCTAGAGTTATAGTTATAATTATAGGCACTGGTAACTCATGTAATGTTATCGGTATACAGTCCCCAGTAACTTATTGACATATTCTTCACAGTTTTGTTTTTTTACGAGATTAGTCAGGTCACAGGTCAATGACCCACATCAGGGCCTGGGGGTCGAAAATATAATAATAATAATAATAATAATAATAATAATAATAATAATAATAATAATAATCATAATAATAAAAGAGAGAAACATTACATGTATGTTGTGTTGTCAAGGTAAAAGAAACAATTGTGACCTGCAATTGTGTAAAAATGAGGCAGAAAGTCAATAAGAAGTGTGACGTAGATGTTTCATATTTATATACAGTCAGCATAATGAAGTGATGATCTTCACGGCCAGGAGGAGTTGTGCTGAAAGCCCGACGGTGTGTTCAGTGTCTTCCAGGAGCAGTATGATAGTGTGTAAGTTGGTGGATGATAAAGTGGCAACACACTGTAGGAGCCTCCTGAGGGATCCTCCACGTAATAAATGGTGAGTTATTGACGTGGGTCTTGTGTGTGTGTGTGTTTGTGTGTGTGTGTGTGTGTGTGTGTGTGTGTGTGTGTGTGTGTGTGTGTGTGTGTGTGTGTGTGTGTGTTTGTGTGTGTGTTTGTGTGTGTGACCTGTGGTGAAATGGTCAGCATCCTGCCCGAGTTCGATCCTCGGGCAGGGTGAAACTATGGGAAAGTTTCTTTACGCCATTTGCCTCTGTCTACCCAACAGTAATTGGTACTCTGGATGTTAATCGATTTGCGGATCGTGTTCCGGGGTAATGGTTAGCCAGTGCAGTTTGCGAGCTGTCCAGTCTTCTCGGACTATTCGTTGACACTGGGTCATGCAGCTCGTTAACTTAGGGTGAGGTTGTTGTGTTGGCGACAGCTTCTACACTTTAACAAATTCACGCCAAGGAGGCCCTTGGGCCGGCCATCCTCGATTTCGAGGGGCTTCCATTATTATGTGTGTGTGTGCTATATAATCCACTATGGATGTGGTAATCATTATTTTACTTGGACTGATGGATGACACGTAGGAGTGGATGTCGTCGCTCTATATGCGCCGGATGAATGTTGGAGGAGGTGACGACGGGTAGCATGAATAAGCTGGTTTACATTCTACCTTACCTATCATGCCTATGGCGACTGTATCCTGCCTACTGTTCGTATCACGGTGATAGCATGCCAGGTTCGTATAATCTAGCATGGGATGACGTACAAATAAAGAGATGAACATTTAATATACGATATAATGGACGTTACTAGTGAGCTTTGGGTATTACAAGTGGCTGGTACAGGTCGATGGTGATAGTATAGTGAGTAACCATAATTACTGGCCCATCCACAGGTCGAGCGTAGTGTGGGTAGAGGTCCTTGTGGACAGCGGCTCACTCAGTACCAACTCACACACCAACACAGCATAAGACCCTTGAATACTTATCACCAGTCGTTCAGGTCATACCTCCTTTTACTCTGAATATAAGGTAACTTTTACTACTCCCACTAACGTGAAATAAATAAATTATAATTTATGTGTACTGGAGCAGTAACATGTCCACTACCCACCAGTAAAAGGACACAGCATCAATTTGGGAATATGTCTGAGGCCAACGCAGGAGTATCTGGTGATGTCCCGCACTACATGATCTTGTCAGGGCCACAGTACAGCAGCAGGCCAAGTCTCATGCTATAAGTTAACAGATACAGTCCTCTGATACACTGAACACACCGTCGGGCTGTCAGTACCACTCCTCCTGGCCGTGAAGATTATCACCTCATTAGCTGCCTGTTTATAAACATTAAACTATGAAACATCTACACCACACCTCTAACCAGTGGTAATTAATGTTAATATTACTTATACCATAATGTGAAGCATCCGGCAATAAGTTACTATGGACTACAAGCCCTATAACATTACATGAATTACTGGGGACTATATGCCTATATACTTTATATAAGTTACTTAGGACTATATAACTATAACATTAGTTTATATCTCCCACCCAGCGAGGATAATAGAAATAATGAAATATGAGTACTTGTGATCGTAATTCAAAACTTGTGCACCAGCTGACTAACGTCTCAGGTTGACTCACTGTATCTCCTTAACTCACAGAAACAAACACCAAAGTCTCGGTGTGTTGTGGACGCCACTATAAAATAAGTAATAATATATCAAGATATGACAGTAGATACTCTTAGCGTCACTAGCCAGTGTTGCCTCTCTGTCTTAAAGAGAAATAGAGGAAAAGTCCCAACCTTACTCGGGGGTCCAGCGGGACCTTCCCTAGTATCACTCCTTGGGGGCGTGAGGACGGCTGTTCTGGCCCTCTCGGCCTCAGCACCCCTAAGGAGATTGGCGGAGGGTTCGTCAGGCGGTTTGGGCGCGGCGTGACATTCGGCTGAGGACAACAGAACTGCGTCTGGGGCGGACGCGGTTTTAGCGGAAAGAAAATGAACTACTGCTGCGCTTCAGGATTCCGCTACATAGGTCAGGCGGTAATGACGTACTGTGGCAAAAGCATGCTGTGGCACGACAGGGAACATGATATGATGAATTTCAGAGGTCATGCCAGCTCTACAGTGTATAGCATCATGACTTGTTTTATTAGTACATGGGATATTTCTCAATGTATGTGGATAAAATTAGGAACTTGTATTATATGAACTAATGAACAAATTCTCATCTTTCAGATTTTGTAATATATACAATGAGATTCCTTAGACTAGGTACAAGTAAAAAATAAAATATTTTCCTCTCCTTTGGTACGATTGTATATATCAATTGAATATTAAAACGCGTTATGTTATGACTCATAACATAGCGTTGCTCATAAGTTATGAGCAACGATAGCCTACTGTTTCACGGACAATAATTTGACTTAAGATACAATAATTTAAAATAAGGGATTTTCAACAGTATTGATTACTGAACCGTGTATATCAAGTTATCTCAAGAACCTAGAGTATGGCGCCTCCCTCACTACTCTCTGAAACAGCTTCAGTAAGTAAGGCTGCAGTTCAGATGCGAACTTTCAAGAGTTCTATGTAGTATTGTACATTAAGCTGTGGTTTGCACACACTGTCCTGTCAGGAGCCTTGAGTTTCATACACGTACACACATTAATTTTGTTTTGCTAACTATCAGTATGTAATTTCAACCTAACCTAATTATCAATGAGTTATTTAACCTAACCTAATATAACCTAAACTACTTATGCCAACCCAACATAACCTAAGAAATCGACCCAACAAAACTATCATGAAATAATTCAACCTAACCTAACCTAACCTAACCTAAGCTCATATTTGTCTCCGGCTGAAGTATACCTGACCACCTTTATGTCGTCCCATTAGGAAGCTGATGAGTCTGTGTTATATTTGTTCCTCATTACAAAACGAAATAAATCTTTAAATAATGGTACAGCGGACGACACACACTTATTGCTGTGTTTGGTGACGCGTTGGTTAATGGTGACATGTTGGTTAATGTTGACTCGTAGGTTAATGGTGACGTGTAGGTTAATGGTGACGTGTAGCATAAGAGTAAAGTGCTGGTTAATGGTGAGGTGTTGGTTAATGGTGACGTGTTGGTTTATGTTGACCTGTTAGTTAATGGTGACGTGTTAGTTAATGGCAACGCCTTGGTTAATCGTGACGAGTTGATGGTTAATGGTGACGTGCTGGCTAATGATGACGTGTTGGTTAATGGTCTCCCCACTTCATTTTGCTAAGGGTCAAGACTCGTGTTCCTGCCTCACTTCCAACCTACACCGCCTCACTCACCCCTCTGGCAGTTAACACACTCTGGTCCCACAACCCTCTGGCAGGTAACACACTCTGGTCCCGCACCCCTCTGGTAGGTAACACACTCTGGTACCACAACCCTCTGGCAGGTAGCACACACTGGTCCCACAACCCTCTGGCAGGTAACACACTCTCGTCCCGCACCCCCCTGGTATGTAACACACACTGGTCCCACAACCCTCTGGCAGGTAACACACTCTCGTCCCGCATCCCCCCTGGTAGGTAACACACTCTGGTCCCACAACGCTCTGGCAGGTAACACACTCTGGTCCCGCACCCCTCTGGTAGGTAACACACTCTGGTCCCACAACCCTCTGGCAGGTAACACACTCTGGTCCCACAACCCTCTGGCAGGTAACACACTCTGGTCCCACACCCCTCTGGCAGGTAACACACTCTGGTCCCACAACCTCTGGCATGTAACACACTCTGGTCCCACAACCCTCTGGTAGGTAAAAAAAAAATAACACTTAGTTAATATTTGTTAATGTTAGGTTAAGTTAGTTTAAGTTTTCTATTTCACAATTCATTAATACCTAATATGATGAAGTACATGATCACCGATGGCCAGTTAGAAGCTTAAAATAATACATAGAAGTTATCGATATTAGGCAATTATCCCTGTTTAGTTTAAGCTTTTACAAATCATCAATCGTTTTTGTCAAATAGAGATAACTTTTTGGTTTTATTATTACAACTTAATATTAATTCGTATATTGTAAGATTTTGTATATTTCTTTTCAGCCCTTGCTTACTGCCATATGATGTTTAATTTATACTTTAAATAGGTTAGGTTAGGTTTGGTCAGGTCAGGTTACATTTTGTATGAAGGTATTCATTTATTTGTACATTTATGATCTACAGGATCGTTTATGGCCGGTGAAAAGTTTCCCAAAAAGAGAAATACCTAGAATTTATCACTAATCGTCAATTATCCATATTTAGTGTAACTTTTTTTTTTTTTTTTACGGGAATTAGCCCACCCGGGCATAGGTCAAACGACCCACAAGGAGCCTGGGGGGCGAAAAAAAAACGGAAAGAAATTGTAAATATAGAAAAAAAGGTTATACTGTAATTAATCTACACCACGAACATACCGGAAAACCAGCTTTTTAAAGTGAGACAGATTATAAGAGCATGGAAACACAGAAGAAGGCAGAGCACTCCACAGTTTGGCTGTGTGAGGAAAGAAGGAGGTACTATAACGGGTTATTCTCGTGTGACCGACATCCACAGAGAAACGGTGGGCACCGCGGGCAAGACGTGTGTTACGAACCCACGGCCTTGCCGGCGGTACACAGGATGCCAAATCCACCGAACATTGCCCGTTAAAGTACCTGTAAAAGAGAGAGAGTGAAGCAACATTGCGGCGAAGAGAAAGGGAAGAGAGATTGTTGACTAAAGGAGGAGAGTTAATATGACGAAATGCCTTTGATTCCACCCGATCTAATAGTTGGACAGAAGAAGAGCCACCCCAGATATGAGAGCAGTACTCCAAGTTAGGACGAATGAATCCCTTATATACTTGGAGCAACTGCTCAGGAGTGAAGTAGCTGCGGCATCTGTACAGCATTCCCAACTTTCGGGAGGCAGCTTTAGTTATACTAAGGATGTGTGATTTCCAGGACATATTGGAGGAAATGGTGAGGCCTAATATATTTATTTCAGAATTTGGGATTATGATAGTGTCCTGAAATGTAATTGGTGGGAGATCGTCTCATTTACAAAGTGTAATTGGTAAGTATAGAGTTTTATTACTATTGAACTTAACCAAGTTGTACCTCCCCATTCAGAGATGCTGCATTGCTGCACAGATCCGCGTTGATAGAAGTAATGATATCAGTTCTAGAAACAGATCTAGTTTGAGAGTTAGAAGGAAGAGGAAAATGTGAGGAAGAGTGAAGAGTAGAATCATCAGCGTAACAATGGATAGAATTAGTTGTGTGAAGTAAATCATTAATAAAAAGAAGGAAGAGAGTTGGTGAAAGAACAGAACCCTGTGGGACGCCACTACTGGTAGAGAAAGAGCGAGAAATCGATCCCTCGACAACAACTGCCATGGATCGGTTCTCAAGGAAGCTAGAGATGAGAAAACAAAGTGGGGGAGAGAAACCAAAAGAAGGAAGCTTAGATAGCAAAGACTTGTGCCATACCCTGTCAAATGCTTTGGAGATGTCGAGAGCCACGTCAAAAGTTTCCCCATAATCCCTAAGAGAGGATGACGAAAGATGGGTGCAATAGGAGAGCAGATCACCAGTAGATCTCGCCTGGCGAAAGCCATACTAGTGATCCGACAAAAGAGAAAGGCGTTCAAGGTGACGGAGAAAATGGGAGTTCAAAATAGTTTCGAAAATCTTGAGAGGGATGAAGTTAGGGCAATGGGGCCATAGTTAGAGGGATTAAAATGGTCACCCTTCTTCGGGATGGGCTGAACCAAGGCATGCTTCCAAGAAGAAGGAAAAGTTTGGATTTTGAAGCAAAGGCGAAACAGGCGAGCAAGCACAGGGGCCAGGGCTTCAGCACACTCCCTCAGAACACGAGGGGGTATTCCGTCCGGTCCTTGCGCCTTACTGACATCCAACCTGGATAACACACCGGCAACCCTGCGAGTGGAGATTATAGGAAAGTGCATAGGTTCAGTAGGAGGTGCAGGGGTAGGAGGGATAGAATGGGAATCGTCTAAGGTGGAATTAGAGGAGAATAAGGTGCCAAAGAGGTTGACTTTGTCAGGGGGGGAGTTGGCTATAGAGTTATTGGAACGGAAGAGGGGAGGAAAAGAAGGCGTGCAGAAGTTGTTACAGATGTTTTTAGTTAAGGACCAGAAGGATTTACTAGAGGAAGAATTAGTCAGGACAGCGGTCTCTCTTTTAATAAAATTACTTGGAGTTCCGTTTATATTTGTTTGTTTTCATATTATTTTAGTCAATTATTTGTTGACATTTAGCTTACAGTAAGTAAATATTATTAAAAACGACACTGAAAAACTCACAAGTGACTTTGTAACATATAATTAGGTCCAGATAATAATACAAATATGACGTGCTGGCCAAGCTCCGAAAGAGTTGTCCGGGGGTCTAGCTAACCTCTGGTCGGGGCTTGACCAGCACGAAAAAAAAAATTATTTTGGTGATACGTGGTGTAATGGTCAGCATGCTCGGCTTTTAATGCGAGTCGACCCGAGTTCGATTCCCAAGCAGGGTAGGACTGTTTTATTTATTTATTTATTTATTTATTTATTTATTTATTTAATATTTTTTTTTTTTACGTCATTTGTCTCTGTCGACCCAGCAGTAATTAGCGACCTGGATGTTAATCGATTAGTGGATTGTGATCGGGATAATGGTTAGCCAGTGCAGTTGGCGAGTTGTACGGTCTTCTCGGATTATTCCTTGACACTAGGTCATGCAACTCGTTAACTTAGGGTGTGGTAGTTGTGTTGACTATAGCTTCTACACGTTAAACAAATTCACGCCTTGGGCCGGCCCATCCTCGTACACGATGGGCAACCATTAATATTACTTGAGTAAATGTTATAAATATATACTGCAGTTAGTCTATAGTATAAAAGACAAAGAACATCAAAATATATATATTTAGTTCCAGGGTTTATTTAGTTATTTATTACTTGCACTTATTACTGGTATTTGTTTTCCTCTCTTCTGTATAGTTTAAATCTTTACTGTTGTTTTGAGTAACTTTAGATTTAATTATTTTTCTCCGAAACTTACGTCTTTTACATTTTTTTCCGAATACATCATAATATCATATCACCCATGATGATTATCCTGTATGTAAAACGAAAAAAAATGATAACACTTAGTTAATATTTGTTAATGTTAGGTTAAGTTAGTTTAAGTTTTCCATTTCACAATTCATTAATACCTAATATGATGACGTACATGATCGCCGATGGCCAGTCAGAAGCTTAAAATAATACATAGAAGTTATCGATATTAGGCAATTATCCCTGTTTAGTTTAAGCTTTTACAAATCATCAATCGTTTTTGTCAAATAGAGATAACTTTTTGGTTTTATTATTACAACTTAATATTAATTCGTATATTGTAAGATTTTGTATATTTCTTTTCAGCCCTTGCTTACTGCCATATGATGTTTAATTTATACTTTAAATAGGTTAGGTTAGGTTTGGTCAGGTCAGGTTACATTTTGTATGAAGGTATTCATTTATTTGTACATTTATGATCTACAGGATCGTTTATGGCCGGTGAAAAGTTTCCCAAAAAGAGAAATACCTAGAATTTATCACTAATCGTCAATTATCCATATTTAGTGTAACATTTTTTTTTTTTACGGGAATTAGCCCACCCGGGCATAGGTCAAACGACCCACAAGGGAGCCTGGGGGGCGAAAAAAAAACCGGAAAGAAATTGTAAATATAGAAAAAAAGGTTATACTGTATTAATCTACACCACGAAGATACCGGAAAACCAGCTTTTTAAAGTGAGACAGATTATAAGAGCATGGAAACACAGAAGAAGGCAGAGCACTTCCACAGTTTGGCTGTGTGAGGAAAGAAGGAGGTACTATAACGGGTTATTCTCGTGTGACCGACATCCACAGAGAAACGGTGGGCACCGCGGGCAAGACGTGTGTTACGAACCCACGGTCTTGCCGGCGATACACAGGATGCCAAATCCACCGAACATTGCCCGTTAAAGTGTAAAAGAGAGAGAGTGAAGCAACATTGCGGTGAAGAGAAAGGGAAGAGAGATTGTTGACTAAAGGAGGAGAGTTAATATGACGAAATGCCTTTGATTCCACCCGATCTAATAGTTGGACAGAAGAAGAGCCACCCCACATATGAGAGCAGTACTCCAAGTTAGGACGAATGAATCCCTTATATACTTGGAGCAACTGCTCAGGAGTGAAGTAGCTGCGGCATCTGTACAGCATTCCCAACTTTCGGGAGGCAGCTTTAGTTATACTAAGGATGTGTGATTTCCAGGACATATTGGAGGAAATGGTGAGGCCTAACATATTTATTTCAGAATTTGGGATTATGATAGTGTCCTGAAATGTAATTGGTGGGAGATCGTCTAATTTACAAAGTGTAATTGGTAAGTATAGAGTTTTATTACTATTGAACTTAACCAAGTTGTACCTCCCCATTCAGAGATGCTGCACAGATCCACGTTGATAGAAGTAATGATATCAGTTCTAGAAACAGATCTAGTTTGAGAGTTAGAAGGAAGAGGAAAATGTGAGGAAGAGTGAAGAGTAGAATCATCAGCGTAACAATGGATAGAATTAGTTGTAGTGTGAAGTAAATCATTAATAAAAAGAAGGAAGAGAGTTGGTGAAAGAACAGAACCCTGTGGGACGCCACTACTGGTAGAGAAAGAGCGAGAAATCGATCCCTCGACAACAACTGCCATGGATCGATTCTCAAGGAAGCTAGAGATGAGAGAACAAAGTGGGGGAGAGAAACCAAAAGAGGGAAGTTTAGATAGCAAAGACTTGTGCCATACCCTGTCAAATGCTTTGGAGATGTCGAGGGCCACGACAAAAGTTTCCCCATAATCCCTAAGAGAGGATGACCAAAGATGGGTGCAATAGGAGAGCAGATCACCAGTAGATCTCGCCTGGCGAAAGCCATACTAGTGATCCGACAAAAGAGAAAGGCGTTCAAGGTGACGGAGAAAATGGGAGTTCAAAATAGTTTCGAAAATCTTAGAGAGGGATGAAGTTAGGGCAATGGGGCCATAGTTAGAGGGATTAAAATGGTCACCCTTCTTCGGGATGGGCTGAACCAAGGCATGCTTCCAAGAAGAAGGAAAAGTTTGGATTTTGAGGCAAAGGCGAAACAGGCGAGCAAGCACAGAGGCCAGGGCTTCAGCACACTCCCTCAGAACACGAGGGGGTATTCCGTCCGGTCCTTGCGCCTTACTGACATCCAACCTGGATAACACACCGGCAACCCTGCGAGTGGAGATTATAGGAAAGTGCATAGGTTCAGTAGGAGGTGCAGGGGTAGGAGGGATAGAATGGGAATCGTCTAAGGTGGAATTAGAGGAGAATAAGGTGCCAAAGAGGTTGACTTTGT
>NW_024743510.1:0-27980 GCF_018991925.1 Homarus americanus
GCAAATATTATCAACTTATAAATGCATCAGAATATGAAACAGAAAAAATATTGTTACTTGGGTTGTTAAAGAATGAAGTCAGAAAGCAATGTTCACTATTTAATTGTAATGCACTAATGCAGTTGTACGTTAGATTTTCGATAAATTTCACGCTAAAATTTACCTAGCAAAAGGTTGCAAAATATTGAAACTGAAATTATTTTCTGTTTATATACACTAAAATCTACCAAAAAAGTGATGGGCCATTAGTTTTAGCTGATCTTCCCTCCTATGACACACCCTAATATATATGTATCCTTGGGTTTCGAAGCCGGATTTGGTTAAACGTTGCTCTGATCACCTAAGCGGCACGGGTGGTCCCCATTACAGGTTCACAGTGCCATATGCTCATTGAACAGGCTTTGTGTGAAATATAACAGAGTCTAGGACTGCTTTTAGTGTTCTGGTGGCCCAGAGGTACCGTTCCCCGGTAACAATTATAAGATCGTGGGCTCGAATCCTGGTGGGGTGAGGTGTTGATTATATGTAGAAGCCTGTGTGGTTTATTAGGCAAATGAAATATATATGGATCCTCGTGTTTCGAAGCCGGATTTGGTAAAACGTTGCTCTGAACACGTAAGCGGCACTGGTGGTCCCCATTAGAGCTTCATGGCGCCATAAGCTCGTTGAACAGGCTTTGTGTGAAATATAACAGAGTCTAGGACTGCTTTTAGTCTCCTGGTGGCCCAGAGGTAGCGTTCCCCGGTCACAATTATAAGGTCGTGGGTTCGAATCCTGGTGGGGTGCGGTGTTGATTATATGTAGAAGTTTGCTTGCTTTATTGGGCTAATGAAATATATATGGATCCTCGTGTTTCGAAGCCGGATTTGGTAAAACGTTGCTCTGATCACCGAAGTGGCACGGGTGGTCCCCATCAGAGGTTCACGGAGCCCTAAGCTCGTTCAACAGGCTTTGTGTAAAATATAACAGCGTCTAGGACTGCTTTTAGTGTCCTGGTGGCCCAGAGGTAGCGTTCCCCGGTCACAATTATAAGATCGTGGGTTCGAATCCTGGTGGGGTGAGGTGTTGATTATATGTAGAAATATGCGTGCGTTATTAGGCTAATAAAATATATATCGATCCTCGTGTTTCGAAGCCGGATTTGGTAAAACGTTGCTCTGATCACCTAAGTGGCACGGGTTGTCCCCATTAGAGGTTCACGGCACCATAAGCTCATTGAACAGTCTTTGTGTGAAATATAACAGAGTCTTGGACTGCTTATAGTGTCCTGGTGGCCCAGACTGGTACCCTTCCCCGGTCACAATTAAAGGATCGTGGGATCAAATCCTGGTGGGGTGAGGTGTTGATTATATGTAGAATTCTGCGTGCTTTATTAGGCTAATGAAATAGATATGGATCCTCGTGTTTCGAAGCCCGATTTGGTAAAACGTTACTCTGAACACCTGAGCGGCACTGGTGGTCCCCATTAGAGGTTCACGGCGCCATAAGCTCGTTGAACAGGCTTTGTGTGAAATATATCAGAGTCTAGGACTGCTTTTATTGTTCCTGGTGGCCCAGAGGTAGCGTCCCCCGGTCACAATTATAAGATCGTGGGTTCAAATCCTGGTGGAGTGAGGTGTTGATTATATGTAGAAGTCCGCGTGCTTTATTGGGCTAATGAAATATATATGGATCCCCGTGTTTCGAAGCCGGTTTTGGTAAAACGTTGCTCTGATCACCTAAGCGGCACCGGTGGTCCCCATTAGTGGTTCATGGAGCCATAAGTCATGGAAGGCTTGTGTGAAATATAACAGAGTTCAGGATATTTTAGTCTCTGGTGGCTCCAGAGGTAGTTCCTCGGTCACAATTATATCGTGGGTCTGAACTTGCGGGGTGCGGTGTTGATCATAGCGTAGAAGTTTATGCATACGGCTAATGAAATATATTTGGATTCTCGTGTTTCGAAGCCGGATTTGGAAAAACGTTGCTCTGATCACCTAAGCGGCAGGGGTGGCCCCCATTAGAGGTTCACGGCGCCCTAAGCTCGTTCAACAGGCTTTGTGTGAAATATAGCAGATTCTAGGACTGCTATTATTGTCCTGGTGGCCGAGAGGTAGCATTCTCCGGTCACAATTATATGATCTTGGGTTCATATCCTTGTGGGGTGAGGTGTTGATTATATGTAGAAGTCCGCGTGCTTTATTCGGCTAATGAAATTTATATGGATCCTCGTGTTTCCATGACGGATTTGGTAAAACGTTGCTCTAATCACTCTATGGCACGGGTTGTTCCGAAGCTAGAGGTTCACGGCACCATAAGCTCGCTGAACAGGTTGTGAAATATAACAGAGTCTTGGACTGATTATAGTGTCCTGGAGGCCCAGACTGGTACCCTTCCCCGGTCACAATTAAAGGATCGTGGGTTCAAATCCTGGTGGGGTGAGGTGTTGATTATATGTAGAATTCTGCGTGCTTTATAAGGCTAATGAAATAGATATGGATCTTCGTGTTTCGAAGCCGGATTTGGTAAAACGTTACTCTGAACACCTGAGCGGCACTGGTGGTCCCCATTAGAGGTTCACGGCGCCATAAGCTCGTTGAACAGGCTTTGTGTGAAATATAACAGAGTCTACGACTGCTTTTAGTGTCCTGGTGGCCCAGAGGTAGTGTTCCCCATTCACAATTATAAGATCGTGGGTTCGAATCCTGGTGGGGTGAGGTGTTGATTATATGTAGAAGTCCGCGTGCTTTATTGGGCTAATGAAATATATATGGATCCTCGTGTTTCGAAGCCGGATTTGGTAAAACGTTGCTCTGAACACCTAAGCGGCACTGGTGGTCCCCAGTAGAGGTACACGGCGTCATAAGCTAGTTGAAGAGGTTTTGCGTGAAATATAACAGAGTCTAGGACTGCTTTTAGTGTCCTGGTGGTCCACAGGTAGAGTTCCCTGGTCAGAATTATAAGATTTTGGGTTTGAATCCTGGTGGGGTGAGGTTTTGATTATATGTAGAAGTCCGCGTGCTTTATTGGGCTAATGAAATATATATGGATTCTCGTTTTTCGAAGCCGGATTTGGTAAAACGTTGCTCTGATCAACTAAGTGGCACGGGTGGTCCCCATTAGAGGTTCACGGCGCCATAAGCTCGTTGAACAGGCTTTGTGTGAAATATAGCAGAGTCAAGGACTGCTTTTAGTGTCTTGGTAGTCCAGAGGTAGCGTTCCCCGGTCACAATTATAAGATCGTGGGTTCAAATGCTGTTGGGATGAGGTGTTGATTTTATGTAGAAGTCCGCGTGCTTTATTGGGCTAATGAAATATATATGGATCCTCGTATTTCGAAGCCGGATTGGGTAAAACATTGCTCTCATCACCTAAGCGGCACAGGTGGTTCCCATTAGAAGTTCACGGCGCCATAAGCTCATTCAACAGGCTTTGTGTGAAATATAACAGAGTCTAGGACTGCTTTCAGTGTCCTGGTGGCACAGAGGTAGCGTTCCCCGGTCACAATTATAAGATTTTGGTTTCGAATCCTGGTGGGGTGAGGTGTTGATTATATGTAGAAGTCCGCGTGCTTTATTGGGCTAATGAAATATATATAGATCCTCGTGTTTCGAAGCCGGATTTGGTAAAACGTTGCTCTGAACACTTAAGCGGCACTGGTGGTCCCCAGTAGAGGTTCACGGCGCCATAAGCTCGTTGAACAGGTTTTGCGTGAAATATAATAGAGTCTAGGACTGCTTTTAGTGTCCTGGTGGTCCACAGTTAGCATTCCCTGGTTACAATTATAAGATTTTGGGTTTGAATCCTGGTGGGGTGAGGTTTTGATCATATGTAGAAGTCCGCGTGCTTTATTGGGCTAATGAAATATATATGGATCCTCGTTTTTCGAAGCCGGATTTGGTAAAAGTTGCTCTAATCACCTAAGCGGCACGGGTGGTCCCCATTAGAGGTTCACGGCGCCATAAGCTCGTTCAAAAGGCTTTGTGTGAAATATAACAGAGTCTAGGACTGCTTTTATTGTCCTGGTAGCCCAGAGGCAGTGTTCCCCGGTCACAATTATAAGATCGTGTGTTCGAATCCTGGTGGGGTGCGGTGTTGATTATATGTAGAAGCCCGTGTGATTATTGGGCAATTGAAATATATATGGATCCTCGTGTTTCGATGCCGGATTTGGTAAAACGTTGCTCTGAACACCTAAGCGGCACTGGTGGTCCCCAGTAGAGGTTCACGGCGCCATAAGCTCGTTGAACAGGCTTTGTGTGAAATATATCAGCATCTAGGACTGCTTTTAGTGTCCTGGTGGCCCAGAGGTAGCGTTCCCCGGTCACAATTATAAGATCGTGGGTTCGAATCCTGGTGGGGAGAGGTGTTGATTATATGTAGAAATCTGCGTGCCTTATTAGGCTAATGAAATATATATCGATCCTCGTGTTTCGAAGCCTGACTTGGTAAAATGTTGCTCTGATCACTTAAGCAGCACGGATGGTCCCCATTAGAGGTTCACGGCGCCATAAGCTCGTTGAACAAGCTTTGCGTGAAATATAACAGAGTCGAAGAGTGCTTTTAGTGTCCTGGTGGTCCACAGGTAGTATGTTCCTCGGTCACAAATGAAGACTGGGTCTGAACTTGGTAAGTGTGTTGAATATATGGAAGTGTAAGCGCGGCTGTATTGGGCTAATGAAATAGATATGGATCCTACTGGAAGCTGGACGAAGATTTACTCTTGAACCATGTACTATGGCCCATTACAGGTTCACGGCGCCATAAGCTCGTTGAACAGGCTTTGTGTGAAATATAACAGAGTCTAAGACTGCTTTTAGTGTCCTTGTGGTCCACAGGTAGCATTCCCTGGTGACAATTATCTGATCTTGGGTTCGAATCCTGGTGGGGTGAGGTGTTGATTATATGTAGACGTCCGCGTGCTTTATTGGGCTAATGAAATATATATGGATCCTACGTGTTTCGATCAGCATTTGGTAAAACGTTGCTCTAATCACCTGAGCGGCACGGGTGGTCCCCATTAGAGGTTCACAGTGCCATAAGCTCGTAGAACAGGCTTTGTGTGAAATATAACAGAGTCTAGGATTGCTTTTAGTGTCCTGGTGGCCCAGAGGTACCATTCCCCGGTCACAATTATAAGATCGTGGGTCCGAATGCTGGTGGGGTGAGGTGTTGATTATATGTAGAAATATGCGTGCTTTATTAGGCTAATGAAATATATATCGATCCTCGTGTTTCGAAGCGGGATTTGGTAAAACGTTGCTCTGATCACCTAAGCGGCACGGGTGGTCCCCATTAGAGGTTCACGGCACCATAAGCTCATCGAAAATGAGGCTTTGTGTGAAATATAACAGAGTCTAGGACTGCTTTTAGTGTCCTGGTGGCTCAGCGGTAGCGTTCCCCGGTCACAATTATAAGATCGTGGGTTCGAATCCTGGTGGGGTGAGGTGTTGATTATATGTAGAAATCTGTGTGCCTTATTAGGCTAATGAAATATATATCGATCCTCGTGTTTCAAAGCCTGATTTGGTAAAACGTTGCTCTGATAACTTAAGCGGCACAGGTGGTCCTAATTAGAGGTTCACAGCGTCATAAGCTCGTTGAACAGGCTTTGTGTGAAATATAACAGTGTTTTGGACTGCTTATAGTGTCCTGGTGGCCCAGACTAGTAGTGTTCCCCAGTCACAATTATAAGATCGTGGGTTCAAATCCTGGTGGGGTGTGGTGTTGATTATATGTAGAAGCCCGTGTGCTTTATTAGGCAAATGAAATATATATGGATCCTCGTGTTTCGAAGCCGGATTTGGTAAAACGTTGCTCTGACCACCTAAGTATCACGGGTGGCCCCCATTAGAGGTTCACGGAGCCATAAGCTCGTTCAACAGGCTTTGTGAAAAAATATAACAGCGTCTAGGACTGCTTTTAGTGTCCTGGTGGCCCAGAGGTAGCGTTCGCCGGTCACAATTATAAGATCGTGGGCTCTAATCCTGGTGGGGTGAGGTGTTGATTATATGTAGAAATCTGCGTGCCTTATTAGGCTAATGAAATATATATCGATCCTCGTGTTTCAAAGCCTGACGGCAAAACCGCGGCTCGATCACCAAAGGCACTTGTGTCCCACCAGGAGTTCAGCAGCGCTGTATAAGCTTTCCTGCTCTAACAGGCTTTGTGTGAAATATAAATAGAGCCAGGACTGCTTTTAGTGTCCTGGTGGCTCAGCGGTAGCGTTCCCCGGTCACAATTATAAGATCGTGGGTTCGAATCCTGGTGGGGTGCGGTGTTGATTATATGTAGAAGTTTGCTTGCTTTATTGGGCTAATGAAATATATATGGATCCTCGTGTTTCGAAGCCGGATTTGGTAAAACGTTGCTCTGATCACCTAAGTGGCACGGGTGGTCCCCATTAGAGGTTCACGGAGCCATAAGCTCGTTCAACAGGCTTTGTGTGAAATTTAACAGTTTCTAGGACTGCTTTTAGTGTCCTGGTTGCCCAGAGGTAGCGTTCCCAGGTCACAATTATAAGATCGTGGATTCGAATCCTGGTGGGGTGAGGTGTTGATTATATGTACAAATCTACGTGCTTTATTAGGCTAATGAAATAGATATGGATCCTCGTGTTTCGAAGCCGGATTTGGTAAAAACGTTGCTCTGATCAATACTTGCTGCACGGGTGGGTCCTAATTAGGAGGTTCACAGCGCCATAAGCCTGCTCAAATGGCTGCAAAGCAGAGTCTAGGACTGATTTTATTGTCCTGGTGGCCCAGAGGTAGCATTCTCCGGTCACAATTATAAGATCGTGGGTTCGAATCCTGGTGGGGTGATGTGTTGATTATATGTAGAAGTCCGCATGCTTTATTGGGCTAAAGAAATATATATGGATCCTCGTGTTTCGTAGCCGGATTTGGTAAAACGTTCCTCAGGTCACCCAGCGGCACGTGTGGTACCTATTAAAGGTTCATGGCGCCATAAGCTCGTTGAACAGGCTTTGTGTGAAATATAACAGAGTCTAGGACTGCTTTTAGTGTCCTGGTGGCCCAGAGGTAGCGTTCCCCGGTCACAATTATAAGATCGTGGGTTCGAATCCTGGTGGGGTGCGGTGTTGAATATATGTAGAAGTGTGCGTGCTTTATTGGGCTAATGAAATAGATATGGATCCTCGTGTTTCGAAGCCGGATTTGGTAAGACGTTACTCTGAAAACCTAAGCGGCACTGGTGGTCTCCATTACAGGTTCACGGCGCCATAAGCTCGTTGAACAGGCTTTGTGTGAAATATAACAGATTCTAAGACTGCTTTTAGTGTCCTTGTGGTCCACAGGTAGCATTCCCTGGTGACAATTATCAGATCTTGGGTTCGAATCCTGGTGGGGTGAGGTGTTGATTATATGTAGACGTCCGCGTGCTTTATTGGGCTAATGAAATATATATGGATCCTACGTGTTTCGATCAGCATTTGGTAAAACGTTGCTCTAATCACCTGAGCGGCACGGGTGGTCCCCATTAGAGGTTCACAGTGCCATAAGCTCGTTGAACAGGCTTTGTGTGAAATATAACAGCATCTAGGATTGCTTTTAGTGTCCTGGTGGCCCAGAGGTACCATTCCCCGGTCACAATTATAAGATCGTGGGTTCGAATGCTGGTGGGGTGAGGTGTTGATTATATGTAGAAATATGCGTGCTTTATTAGGCTAATGAAATATATATCGATCCTCGTGTTTCGAAGCGGGATTTGGTAAAACGTTGCTCTGATCACCTAAGCGGCACGGGTGGTCCCCATTAGAGGTTCAGGGCACCATAAGCTCATTGAAAATGAGGCTTTGTGTGAAATATAAGAGAGTCTAGGACTGCTTTTAGTGTCCTGGTGGCTCAGCGGTAGCGTTCCCCGGTCACAATTATAAGATCGTGGGTTCGAATCCTGGTGGAGTGAGGTGTTGATTATATGTAGAAATCTGCGTGCCTTATTAGGCTAATGAAATATATATCGATCCTCGTGTTTCAAAGCCTGATTTGGTAAAACGTTGCTCTGATCACTTAAGCGGCACGGGTGGTCCTAATTAGAGGTTCACAGCGTCATAAACTCGTTGAACAGGCTTTGTGTGAAATATAACAGTGTTTTGGACTGCTTATAGTGTCCTGGTGGCCCAGACTAGTAGTGTTCCCCAGTCACAATTATAAGATCGTGGGTTCAAATCCTGGTGTTGTGTGGTGTTGATTATATGTAGAAGCCCGTGTGCTTTATTAGCCAAATGAAATATATATGGATCCTCGTGTTTCGAAGCCGGATTTGGTAAAACGTTGCTCTGACCACCTAAGTGGCACGGGTGGCCCCCATTAGAGGTTCACGGAGCCATAAGCTCGTTCAACAGGCTTTGTGAAAAAATATAACAGCGTCTAGGAATGCTTTTAGTGTCCTGGTGGCCCAGAGGTAGCGTTCCCCGGTCACAATTATAAGATCGTGGGCTCTAATCCTGGTGGGGTGAGGTGTTGATTATATGTAGAAATCTGCGTGCCTTATTAGGCTAATGAAATATTTATCGATCCTCGTGTTTCAAAGCCTGATTTGGTAAAACGTTGCTCTGATCACTTAAGCGGCACGGGTGGTCCTAATTAGAGGTTCACAGCGTCATAAGCTCGTTCAACAGGCTTTTGTGAAATATAACTGAGTCTAGGACTGCTTTTAGTGTCCTGGTGGCCCAGAGGTAGCGTTCCCCAGTCACAATTATAAGATCGTGGTTTCGAATCCTGGTGGGGTGAGGTGTTGATTATATGAAGTAGTGTGAGTGCTTTATTGGGCTAATGAAATATATATGGATTCTCGTCTTTCGAAGCCGGATTTGGTAAAACGTTGCTCTGATCACCTAAGCGGCAGGGGTGGCCCCCATTAGAGGTTCACGGCGCCATAAGCTCGTTCAACAGGCTTTGTGAGAAATTTAAGAGTTTCTAGGACTGCTTTTAGTGTCCTGGTAGCCCAGAGGTAGCGTTCCCCGGTCACAATTATAAGATCGTGGATTCGAATCCTGGTGGGTTGAGGTGTTGATTATATGTACAAATCTACGTGCTTTATTAGGCTAATGAAATAGATATGGATCCTCGTGTTTCGAAGCCGGATTTGGTAAAACGTTGCTCTGATCACTTAAGCGGCACGGGTGGTCCTAATTAGAGGTTCACGGCGCCATAAGCTTGTTCAACAGGCTTTGTGTGAAATATAACAGTTTCTACGACTGCTTTTAGTGTCCTGGTGGCCCAGAGGTAGCGTTCCCCGGTCACAATTATAAGATCGTGGGTTCGAATCCTGGTGGGGTGAGGTGTTGAATATATGTAGAAGTGTGCCTGCTTTATTGGGCTAATGAAATAGATATGGATCCTCGTGTTTCGAAGCCGGATTTGGTAAAACGTTTTTCTGAAAACCTAAACGGCACTGGTGGTCCCCATTACAGGTTCACGGCGCCATAAGCTCGTTGAACAGGCTTTGTGTGAAATATAACAGAGTCTAAGACTGCTTTTAGTGTCCTGGTGGTCCACAGGTAGCATTCCCTGGTGATAATTATCAGATCTTGGGTTCGAATCCTGGTGGGGTGAGGTGTTGATTATATGTAGACGTCCGCGTGCTTTATTGGGCTAATGAAATATATATGGATCCTCGTGTTTCCAATCAGCATTTGTTAAAACGTTGCTCTGATCACCTGAGCGGCACGGGTGGTCCCCATTACAGGTTCACAGTGCCATAAGCTCGTTGAACACGCTTTGTGTGAAATATAATAGAGTCTAGGGCTGCTTTTAGTGTCCTGGTGGCCCAGATGTACCATTCCCCGGTCACAATTATTAGATCGTGGGTTCGAATCCTGGTGGGGTGAGGTGTTGATTATATGTAGAAATCCGCGTGCTTTATTAGGCTAATGAAATAGATATGGATCCTCGTGTTTCGAAGCCTGATTTGGTAAAACGTTACTCTGAACACCTAAGCGGCACTGGTGGTCCCCATTAGAGGTTCCCGGCGCCATAAGCTCGTTGAACAGGCTTTGTGTGAAATATAACAGAGTCTAGGACTGCTTTTAGTGTCCTGGTGGCCCAGAGGTAGCGTTCCCCGTTCACAATTATAAGATCGTGGGTTCGAATCCTGGTGGGGTGAGGTGTTGAATATATGTAGAAGTGTGCGTGCTTTATTGGGCTAATGAAATAGATATGGATCCTCGTGTTTCGAAGCCGGATTTGGTAAAACGTTACTCTGAAAACCTAAGCGGCACTGGTGGTCCCCATTACAGGTTCACGGTGCCATAAGCTCGTTGAACAGGCTTTGTGTGAAATATAACAGAGTCTAAGACTGCTTTTAGTGTCCTGGTGGCTCAACGGTAGCGTTCCCCGGTCACAATTATAAGATCGTGGGTTCGAATCCTGGTGGGGTGAGGTGTTGAATATATGTAGAAGTGTGCATGCTTTATTGGGCTAATGAAATAGATATGGATCCTCGTGTTTCGAAGCCGGATTTGGTAAAACGTTACTCTGAAAACCTAAGCGGCACTGGTGGTCCCCATTACAGGTTCACGGTGCCATAAGCTCGTTGAACAGGCTTTGTGTGAAATATAACAGAGTCTAAGACTGCTTTAGTGTCCTGGTGGCTCAGCGGTAGCGTTCCCCGGTCAATATTATAAGATCGTGGGTTCGAATCCTGGTGGGGTGCGGTGTTGATTATATGTAGAAGTTTGCGTGCTTTATTGGGCTAATGAAATATATATGGATCCTCGTGTTTCGAAGCCGGATTTGGTAAAACGTTGCTCTGATCACCTAAGTGACACGGGAGGTCCCCATTAGAGGTTCACGGAGCCATAAGCTCGTTCAACAGGCTTTGTGTAAAATATAACAGCGTTTAGGACTGCTTTTAGTGTCCTGGTGCCCCAGAGGTAGCATTCCCCGGTCACAATTATAAGATCGTGGGTTCGAATCCTGGTGGGGTGAGGTGTTGATTATATGTAGAAATATGCGTGCTTTATTAGGCTAATAAAATATATATCGATCCTCATGTTTCGAAGCCGGATTTGGTAAAACGTTGCTCTGATCACCTAAGCGGCACGGGTTGTCCTCATTAGAGGTTCACGGCACCATAAGCTCATTGAACAGGTTTTGTGTGAAATATAACAGAGTCTTGGACTGCTTATAGTGTCCAGGTGGCCCAGACTGGTAGCCTTCTCCGGTCACAATTATAAGATCGTGGGTTCAAATCCTGGTGGGGTGAGGTGTTGATTATATGTAGAAATCTGCGTGCATTATTAGGCTAATGAAATAGATATGGATCCTCGTGTTTCGAAGCCGGATTTGGTAAAACGTTACTCTGAACACCTGAGCGGCACTGGTGGTCCCCATTAGAGGTTCACGGCGCCATAAGCTTGTTGAACAGGCTTTATGTGAAATATAAGAGAGTCTAGGACTGCTTTTAGTGTCCTGGTAGCCCAGAGGTAGTGTTCATCTGTCACAATTATAAGATCGTGGGTTCGAATCCTGGTGGGGTGAGGTGTTGATTATATGTAGAAGTGTGCGTGCTTTATTGGGCTAATGAAATAGATATGGATCCTCATGTTTCGAAGCTGGATTTGGTTAAACGTTGCTCTGATCACCTGAGCGGCAGGGGTGGCCCCCATTATAGGTTCACGGCGCCATAAGCTCATTCAACAGGCTTTCTGTGAAATATAACAGAGTCTAGGACTGCTTTTATTGTCCTGGTGGCCCAGAGGTAGCATTCTCCGGTCACAATTATAAGATCGTGGGTTCGAAACCTGGTGGGGTGATGTGTTGATTATATGTAGAAGTCCGCATGCTTTATTGGGCTAAAGAAATATATATGGATCCTCGTGTTTCGTAGCCGGATTTGGTAAAACGTTCCTCAAGTCACCCAGCGGCACGTGTGGTACCTATTAAAGGTTCATGGCGCCATAAGCTCGTTGAACAGGCTTTGTGTGAAATATAACAGAGTCTAGGACTGCTTTTAGTGTCCTGGTGGCCCAGAGGTAGCGTTCCCCGGTCACAATTATAAGATCGTGGGTTCGAATCCTGGTGGGGTGCGGTGTTGAATATATGTAGAAGTGTGCGTGCTTTTTTGGGCTAATGAAATAGATATGGATCCTCGTAAGCCTGGAAGCCTGATTTGGTAAAACGTTACTCTGAACACCTAAGCGGCACTGGTGGTCCCCATTAGAGGTTCCCGGCGCCATAAGCTCGTTGAACAGGCTTTGTGTGAAATATAACAGAGTCTAGGACTGCTTTTAGTGTCCTGGTGGCCCAGAGGTAGCGTTCCCCGTTCACAATTATAAGATCGTGGGTTCGAATCCTGGTGGGGTGAGGTGTTGAATATATGTAGAAGTGTGCGTGCTTTATTGGGCTAATGAAATAGATATGGATCCTCGTGTTTCGAAGCCGGATTTGGTAAAACGTTACTCTGAAAACCTAAGCGGCACTGGTGGTCCCCATTACAGGTTCACGGTGCCATAAGCTCGTTGAACAGGCTTTGTGTGAAATATAACAGAGTCTAAGACTGCTTTTAGTGTCCTGGTGGCTCAGCGGTAGCGTTCCCCGGTCACAATTATAAGATCGTGGGTTCGAATCCTGGTGGGGTGAGGTGTTGAATATATGTAGAAGTGTGCGTGCTTTATTGGGCTAATGAAATAGATATGGATCCTCGTGTTTCGAAGCCGGATTTGGTAAAACGTTACTCTGAAAACCTAAGCGGCACTGGTGGTCCGCATTACAGGTTCACGGTGCCATAAGCTCGTTGAACAGGCTTTGTGTGAAATATAACAGAGTCTAAGACTGCTTTTAGTGTCCTGGTGGCTCAGCGGTAGCGCTCCCCGGTCACAATTATAAGATCGTGGGTTCGAATCCTGGTGGGGTGCGGTGTTGATTATATGTAGAAGTTTGCGTGCTTTATTGGGCTAATGAAATATATATGGATCCTCGTGTTTCGAAGCCGGATTTGGTAAAACGTTGCTCTGATCACCTTAGTGGCACGGGAGGTCCCCATTAGAGGTTCACGGAGCCATAAGCTCGTTCAACAGGCTTTGTGTAAAATATAACAGCGTTTAGGACTGCTTTTAGTGTCCTGGTGCCCCAGAGGTAGCGTTCCCCGGTCACAATTATAAGATCGTGGGTTCGAATCCTGGTGGGGTGAGGTGTTGATTATATGTAGAAATATGCGTGCTTTATTAGGCTAATAAAATATATATCGATCCTCATGTTTCGAAGCCGGATTTGGTAAAACGTTGCTCTGATCACCTAAGCGGCACGGGTTGTCCCCATTAGAGGTTCACGGCACCATAAGCCTGGCTGAACAGGTTTTTATGAAATATAACAGAGTTCCTTGGACTGCTTATAGTGTCCAGGTGGCCCAGACTGGTAGCCTTCCCCGGTCACAATTATAAGATCGTGGGTTCAAATCCTGGTGGGGTGAGGTGTTGATTATATGTAGAAATCTGCGTGCTTTATTAGGCTAATGAAATAGATATGGATCCTCATGTTTCGAAGCCGGATTTGGTAAAACGTTACTCTGAACACCTGAGCGGCACTGGTGGTCCCCATTAGAGGTTCACGGCGCCATAAGCTTGTTGAACAGGCTTTATGTGAAATATAACACAGTCTAGGACTGCTTTTAGTGTCCTGGTAGCCCAGAGGTAGTGTTCATCTGTCACAATTATAAGATCGTGGGTTCGAATCCTGGTGGGGTGAGGTGTTGATTATATGTAGAAGTGTGCGTGCTTTATTGGGCTAATGAAATAGATATGGATCCTCATGTTTCGAAGCTGGATTTGGTTAAACGTTGCTCTGATCACCTAAGCGGCAGGGGTGGCCCCCATTATAGGCCCGCGCCATAAGCTCATTCAACAGGCTTTCAGAAATATAACAGAGTCTAGGACTGCTTATTGTCCTGGTGGCTCAGGAGGTAGCATTCTCCGGTCACAATTATAAGATCGTGGGTTCGAATCCTGGTGGGGTGATGTATTGATTATATGTAGAAGTCCGCATGCTTTATTGGGCTAAAGAAATATATATGGATCCTCGTGTTTCGTAGCCGGATTAGGTAAAACGTTCCTCAGGTCACCCAGCGGCACGTGTGGTACCTATTAAAGGTTCACGGCGCCATAAGCTCGTTGAACAGGCTTTGTGTGAAATATAACAGAGTCTAGGACTGCTTTTAGTGTCCTGGTGGCCCAGAGGTAGCGTTCCCCGGTCACAATTATAAGATCGTGGGTTCGAATCCTGGAGGGGTGCGGTGTTTAATATATGTAGAAGTGTGCGTGCTTTATTGGGCTAATGAAATAGATATGGATCCTCGTGTTTCGAAGCCGGATTTGGTAAGACGTTACTCTGAAAACCTAAGCGGCACTGGTGGTCTCCATTACAGGTTCACGGCGCCATAAGCTCGTTGAACAGGCTTTGTGTGAAATATAACAGAGTCTAAAACTGCTTTTAGTGTCCTTGTGGTCCACAGGTAGCATTCCCTGGTGACAATTATCAGATCTTGGGTTCGAATCCTGGTGGGGTGAGGTGTTGATTATATGTAGACGTCCGCGTGCTTTATTGGGCTAATGAAATATATATGGATCCTACGTGTTTCGATCAGCATTTGGTAAAACGTTGCTCTAATCACCTGAGCGGCACGGGTGGTCCCCATTAGAGGTTCACAGTGCCATAAGCTCGTTGAACAGGCTTTGTGTGAAATATAACAGAGTCTAGGATTGCTTTTAGTGTCCTGGTGGCCCAGAGGTACCATTCCCCGGTCACAATTATAAGATCATGGTTTCGAATCCTGGTGGGGTGAGGTGTTGATTATATGAAGTAGTGTGAGTGCTTTATTGGGCTAATGAAATATATATGGATTCTCGTCTTTCGAAGCCGGATTTAATAAAACGTTGCTCTGATCACCTAAGCGGCAGGGGTGGCCCCCATTAGAGGTTCACGGCGCCATAAGCTCGTTCAACAGGCTTTGTGTGAAATTTAACAGTTTCTAGGACTGCTTTTAGTGTCCTGGTAGCCCAGAGGTAGCGTTCCCCGGTCACAATTATAAGATCGTGGGTTCGAATCCTGGTGGGGTGAGGTGTTGATTATATGTAGAAGTGTGCGTGCTTTATTGGGCTAATGAAATAGATATGGATCCTCATGTTTCGAAGCTGGATTTGGTAAAACGTTACTCTGAACATCTAAACGTCACGGGTGGTCCCCATTACAGGTTCACGGCGCCATAAGCTCGTTGAACAGGCTTTGTGTGAAATATAACAGAGTCTAGGACTGCTTTTAGTGTCCTGGTGGTCCACAGGTAGCATTCCCTAGTCACAACTATCAGATTTTGGATTTTAATCCTGGTGGGGTGAGGTGTTGATTATATGTAGACGTCCGCGTGCTTTATTGGGCTAATGAAATATATATGGATCCTACGTGTTTCGATCAGCATTTGGTAAAACGTTGCTCTAATCACCTGAGCGGCACGGGTGGTCCCCATTGGAGGTTCACAGTGCCATAAGCTCGTTGAACAGGCTTTGTGTGAAATATAACAGAGTCTAGGATTGCTTTTAGTGTCCTGGTGGCCCAGAGGTACCATTCCTCGGTCACAATTATAAGATCGTGGGTTCGAATGCTGGTGGGGTGAGGTGTTGATTATATGTAGAAATATGCGTGCCTTATTAGGCTAATGAAATATATATCGATCCTCGTGTTTCAAAGCCTGATTTGGTAAAACGTTGCTCTGATCACTTAAGCGGCACGGGTGGTCCTAATTTGAGGTTCACAGCGTCATAAGCTCGTTGAACAGGCTTTGTGTGAAATATAACAGTGTTTTGGACTGCTTATAGTGTCCTGGTGGCCCAGACTAGTAGTGTTCCCCAGTCACAATTATAAGATCGTGGGTTCAAATCCTGGTGGGGTGTGGTGTTGATTATATGTAGAAGCCCGTGTGCTTTATTAGGCAAATGAAATATATATGGATCCTCGTGTTTCGAAGCCGGATTTGGTAAAACGTTGCTCTGACCACCTAAGTGGCACGGGTGGCCCCCATTAGAGGTTCACGGAGCCATAAGCTCGTTCAACAGGCTTTGTGAAAAAATATAACAGCGTCTAGGACTGCTTTTAGTGTCCTGGTGGCCCAGAGGTAGCGTTCCCCGGTCACAATTATAAGATCGTGGGCTCTAATCCTGGTGGGGTGAGGTGTTGATTATATGTAGAAATCTGCGTGCCTTATTAGGCTAATGAAATATATATCGATCCTCGTGTTTCAAAGCCTGATTTGGTAAAACGTTGCTCTGATCACTTAAGCGGCACGGGTGGTCCTAATTAGAGGTTCACAGCGTCATAAGCTCGTTCAACAGGCTTTGTGTGAAATATAACAGAGTCAAGGACTGCTTTTAGTGTCCTGGTGGCCCAGAGGTAGCGTTCCCCGGTCACAATTATAAGTTCGTGGGTTCGAATCCTGGTGGGGTGAGGTGTTGATTATATGAAGTAGTGTGAGTGCTTTATTGGGCTAATGAAAAATATATGGATTCTCGTCTTTCGAAGCCGGATTTGGTAAAACGTTGCTCTGATCACCTAAGCGGCAGGGGTGGCCCCCATTAGAGGTTCACGGCGCCATAAGCTCGTTCAACAGGCTTTGTGTGAAATTTAACAGTTTCTAGGACTGCTTTTAGTGTCCTGGTAGCCCAGAGGTAGCGTTCCCCGGTCACAATTATAAGATTGTGGATTCGAATCCTGGTGGGGTGAGGTGTTGATTATATGTACAAATCTACGTGCTTTATTAGGCGAATGAAATAGATATGGATCCTCGTGTTTCGAAGCCGGATTTGGTAAAACGTTGCTCTGATCACTTAAGCGGCACGGGTGGTCCTAATTAGAGGTTCACAGCGTCATAAGCTCGTTCAACAGGCTTTGTGTGAAATATAACAGAGTCTATGAGTGCTTTTATTGTCCTGGTGGTCCACAGGCAGCATTCCCTAGTCACAATTATCAGTTTTTGGGTTTGAATCCTGGTGGGGTGAGGTGTTGATTATATGTAGAAATATGCGTGCTTTATTGGGCTAATGAAATATATATCGATCCTCGTGTTTCGAAGCCGGATTTGGTAAAACGTTGCTCTGATCACCTAAGCGGCACGGCTTGTCCCCATTAGAGGTTCACGGCACCATAAGCTCATTGAACAGGCTTTGTGTGAAATATAGCAGTCTAGGACTGATTTTACTGTCCTGGTGGCCCAGAGGTAGCATTCTCCAGTCACAATTATAAGATCGTGGGCTTGAATCCTGGTGGGGTGAGGTGTTGATTATATGTAGAAGTGTGCGTGCTTTATTGGGCTAATGAAATAGATATGGATCCTCGTGTTTCGAAGCCGGATTTGGTAAAACATTACTCTGAACACCTAAGCGGCACTGGTGGTCCCCATTACAGGTTCACACCGCCATAAGCTCGTTGAACAGGCTTTGTGTGAAATATAACAGAGTCTAGGACTGCTTTGAGTGTCCTTAGTGGCCCAGAGGTAGCATTCCCCGGTCACAATTATAAGATCGTGGGTTCGAATCCTGGTGGGGTGAGGTGTTGAATATATGTAGAAGTGTGCGTGCTTTATTGGGCTAATGAAATAGATATGGATCCTCGTGTTTCGAAGCCGGATTTGGTAAAATGTTACTCTGAAAACCTAAGCGGCACTGGTGATCCCCATTACAGGTTCACGGTGCCATAAGCTCGTTGAACAGGATTTGTGTGAAATATAACAGAGTCTAAGACTGCTTTTAGTGTCCTGGTGGCTCAGCGGTAGCGTTCCCCGGTCACAATTATAAGATCGTGGGTTCGAATCCTGGTGGGGTGCGGTGTTGATTATATGTAGAAGTTTGCGTGCTTTATTGGGCTAATGAAATATATATGGATCCTCGTGTTTCGAAGCCGGATTTGGTAAAACGTTGCTCTGATCACCTAAGTGGCACGGGTGGTCCCCATTAGAGGTTCACGGAGCCATAAGCTCGTTCAACAGGCTTTGTGTAAAATATAACAGCGTTTAGGACTGCTTTTATTGTCCTGGTGCCCCAGAGGTAGCGTTCCCCGGTCACAATTATAAGATCGTGGGTTCGAATCCTGGTGGGGTGAGGTGTTGATTATATGTAGAAATATGCGTGCTTTATTAGGCTAATAAAATATATATCGATCCTCATGTTTCGAAGCCGGATTTGGTAAAACGTTGCTCTGATCACCTAAGCGGCACGGGTTGTCCCCATTAGAGGTTCCCGGCACCATAAGCTCATTGAACAGGTTTTGTGTGAAATATAACAGAGTCTTGGACTGCTTATAGTGTCCAGGTGGCCCAGACTGGTAGCCTTCCCCGGTCACAATTATAAGATCGTGGGTTCAAATCCTGGTGGGGTGAGGTGTTGATTATATGTAGAAATCTGCGTGCTTTATTAGGCTAATGAAATAGATATGGATCCTCGTGTTTCGAAGCCGGATTTGGTAAAACGTTACTCTGAACACCTGAGCGGCACTGGTGGTCCCCATTAGAGGTTCACGGCGCCATAAGCTCGTTGAACAGGCTTTATGTGAAATATAACAGAGTCTAGGACTGCTTTTAGTGTCCTGGTGGCCCAGAGGTAGCGTTCCCCTGTCACAATTATAAGATCGTGGGTTCGAATCCTGGTGGGGTGAGGTGTTGATTATATGTAGAAGTGTGCGTGCTTTATTGGGCTAATGAAATAGATATGGATCCTCATGTTTCGAAGCCGGATTTGGTAAAACGTTACTCTGAACATCTAAACGTCACGGGTGGTCCCCATTACAGGTTCACGGCGCCATAAGCTCGTTGAACAGGCTTTGTGTGAAATATAACAGAGTCTAGGACTGCTTTTAGTGTCCTGGTGGTCCACAGGTAGCGTTCCCCGGTCACAATTATAAGATCGTTGGTTCGAATCCTGGTGGGGTGCGGTGTTGAATATATGTAGAAGTGTGCGTGCTTTATTGGGCTAATGAAATAGATATGGATCCTCGTGTTTCGAAGCCGGATTTGGTAAGACGTTACTCTGAAAACCTAAGCGGCACTGGTGGTCTCCATTACAGGTTCACGGCGCCATAAGCTCGTTGAACAGGCTTTGTGTGAAATATAACAGATTCTAAGACTGCTTTTAGTGTCCTTGTGGTCCACAGGTAGCATTCCCTGGTGACAATTATCAGATCTTGGGTTCGAATCCTGGTGGGGTGAGGTGTTGATTATATGTAGACGTCCGCGTGCTTTATTGGGCTAATGAAATATATATGGATCCTACGTGTTTCGATCAGCATTTGGTAAAACGTTGCTCTAATCACCTGAGCGGCACGGGTGGTCCCCATTAGAGGTTCACAGTGCCATAAGCTCGTTGAACAGGCTTTGTGTGAAATATAACAGAGTCTAGGATTGCTTTTAGTGTCCTGGTGGCCCAGAGGTACCATTCCCCGGTCACAATTATAAGATCGTGGGTTCGAATGCTGGTGGGGTGAGGTGTTGATTATATGTAGAAATATGCGTGCTTTATTAGGCTAATGAAATATATATCGATCCTCGTGTTTCGAAGCGGGATTTGGTAAAACGTTGCTCTGATCACCTAAGCGGCACGGGTGGTCCCCATTAGAGGTTCACGGCACCATAAGCTCATTGAAAATGAGGCTTTGTGTGAAATATAACAGAGTCTAGGACTGCTTTTAGTGTCCTGGTGGCTCAGCGGTAGCGTTCCCCGGTCACAATTATAAGATCGTGGGTTCGAATCCTGGTGGGGTGAGGTGTTGATTATATGTAGAAATCTGCGTGCCTTATTAGGCTAATGAAATATATATCGATCCTCGTGTTTCAAAGCCTGATTTGGTAAAACGTTGCTCTGATCACTTAAGCGGCACGGGTGGTCCTAATTAGAGGTTCACAGCGTCATAAGCTCGTTGAACAGGCTTTGTGTGAAATATAACAGTGTTTTGGACTGCTTATAGTGTCCTGGTGGCCCAGACTAGTAGTGTTCCCCAGTCACAATTATAAGATCGTGGGTTCAAATCCTGGTGGGGTGTGGTGTTGATTATATGTAGAAGCCCGTGTGCTTTATTAGGCAAATGAAATATATATGGATCCTCGTGTTTCGAAGCCGGATTTGGTAAAACGTTGCTCTGACCACCTAAGTGGCACGGGTGGCCCCCATTAGAGGTTCACGGAGCCATAAGCTCGTTCAACAGGCTTTGTGAAAAAAAATAACAGCGTCTAGGACTGCTTTTAGTGTCCTGGTGGCCCAGAGGTAGCATTCCCCGGTCACAATTATAAGATCGTGGGCTCTAATCCTGGTGGGGTGAGGTGTTGATTATATGTAGAAATCTGCGTGCCTTATTAGGCTAATGAAATATATATGGATTCTCGTCTTTCGAAGCCGGATTTGGTAAAACGTTGCTCTGATCACCTAAGCGGCACGGGTTGTCCCCATTTGAGGTTCACGGCACCATAAGCTCATTGAACAGGCTTTGTGTGAAATATAACAGAGTCTAGGAGTGCTTTTACTGTCCTGGTGGCCCAGAGGTAGCGTTCTCCAGTCACAATTATAAGATCGTGGGTTTGAATCCTGGTGGGGTGAGGTGTTGATTATATGTAGAAGTGTGCGTGCTTTATTGGGCTAATGAAATATATATGAATCCTCGTGTTTCGAAGCCGGATTTGGTAAAACGTTACTCTGAACACCTAAGGGGCACTGGTGGTCCCCATTACAGGTTCACGGCGCCATAAGCTCGTTGAACAGGCTTTGTGTGAAATATAACAGAGTCTAGGACTGCTCTTAGTGTCCTGGTGGTCCACAGGTAGCATTACCTGGTCACAATTATCAGATTTTGGGTTTGAATCCTGGTGGGGTGAGGTGTTGATTATATGTAGACGTCCGCGTGTATTATTGGGCTAATGAAATATATATGGATCCTCGTGTTTCGAAGCCGGATTTGGTTAAACGTTGCTCTGATCACCTAGGCGGCAGGGGTGGCCCCCGTTATAGGTTCACGGCGCCATAAGCTCATTCAACAGGCTTTGTGTTAAATATAACAGAGTCTAGGACTGCTTATATTGTCCTGGTGGCCCACAGGTAGCATTCCCTGGTCACAATTATCAGATATTGGGTTCGAATCCTGGTGGGGTGAGGTGTTGATTATATGTAGAAGTCCGCATGCTTTATTGGGCTAAAGAAATATATATGGATCCTCCTATTTCGTAGCCGGATTTGGTAAAACGTTCCTCTGGTCACCAAGCGGCACGTGTGGTACCTATTAAAGGTTCACAGCATCATAAGCTCGTTCAACAGGCTTTGTGTGAAATATAACAGAGTCTATTACTGCTTTTAGTGTCCTGGTGGCCCAGAGGTAGCGTTCCCCGGTCACAATTATAACATCGTGGGTTCGAATCCTGGCGGGGTGAGGTGTTGATTATATGAAGTAGTGTGAGTGCTTTATTGGGCTCATGAAATATTTATGGATTCTCGTCTTTCGAAGCAGGTTTTGGTAAAACGTTGCTCTGATCACCTAAGCGGCATGGGTGGTCCCCATTAGAGTTCACGGCGCCATAAGCTCATTGAACAGTCTTTGTGTGAAATATAGCAGAGTCTACGAATGCTTTTAGTGTCCTGGTGGCCCAGAGGTAGCATTCCCCGGCCACAATTATAAGATCGTGGGTTTAAATCATGGTGGGATGAGGTGTTTATATGTAGAAATCCGCGTGCTTTATTGGGCTAATGAAATATATATGGATCCTTCTTGTTTCGATGCGGTTGGTAAAACGTTCTCTGAACACCTAAGCGGCACTGGTGGTCCCCATTAGAGGTTCGGCGCCATAAGCTCGTTGAACAGGCTTTATTGGCCGAAATATAACAGAGTCTGGGACTGCTTTTGAGTGTCCTGGTGGCCCAGAAAGTGGCGTTCCCCGGTCACAATTATAGATCGTGGGTTTGAATCCTGGTGGGGTGAAATTGTTGATTATATAGCCAAAAGTGTCATTACTTTGTGGGTTAATAGAAATAGATATAAATCCTAGTGTTTCGAAAGCCGGATTTGGTAAAACGTTACTCTCTGAAAACCTAAAAGCGGCACTGGTGGTCCCCATTACACAGATTCTGATGCCATAAGCTCGTTGAACAGGCTGTGTGAAATATAGCAGAGTCTAGGACTGCTTTTTGTGTCCTGGTGGTCCAGAGGTAGCGTTCCCCGGTCACAATTATAAGATCGTGGGTACAAATCCTGGTGGGTTGAGGTGTTGATTATATGTAGAAGTCCGCGTGCTTTATTGGGCTAATGAAATATATCTGGATCCTCGTGTTTCGAAGCCGGATTTGGTAAAACATTGCTCTGATCACCTAAGCGGCACAGGTGGTCCCCATTACAGGTTCATGAAGCCATAAGGTCGTTGAACAGGCTTTGTGTGAAATATGGGGTAGGACTGCTTTTGAGTGTCCCTGGTGGCCCAGAGGTAGCGTTCCCCGGTCACAATTATAAGATCGTGGGTTCGGAACTGGTGGGGTGAGGTGTTGATTATATGTAGAAGTGTCGTTAACTGTTGGGTTAATGAATAGATATGAATCTAGTGTTTGACGGTTTGATAAACATTTGCTCTGATCCTTGTACGGATGGTCCCCATTAGAGTTTCACGGCGCCATAAGCTCGTTCAACAGGCTTTGTGTGAAATATAACAGAGTCTAGGACTGCTTTTATTGTCATGGTGGTCCACAGGTAGCATTCCCTAGTCACAATTATCAGTTTTTGGGTTTGAATCCTGGTGGGGTGAGGTGTTGATTATATGTAGACGTCCGCGTGCTTTATTGGGCTAATGAAGTATATATGGATCCTTGGGTTTCGAAGCCGGATTTGCTTAAACGTTGCTCTAATCACCTAAGCGGCACGGGTGGTCCCCATTAGAGGTTCACAGTGCCATAAGCTCGTTGAACAGGCTTTGTGTGAAATATAACAGTCTTTTGGACTGCTTATAGTGTCCTGGTGGCCCAGACTGGTACCGTTCCCCGGTCACAATTATAAGATCGTGGGTTCAAATCCTGGTGGGGTGAGGTGTTGATTATATGTAGAAGCCCATGTGCTTTATTAGGCAAATGAAATATATATGGATCCTCGTGTTTCGAAGCCGGATTTGGTAAAACGTTGTTCTGACCACCTAAGTGGCACGGGTGGTCCCCATTTGAGGTTCACGGAGCCATAAGTTCGTTCAACAGGCTTTGTGTAAAATATAACAGCGTCTAGGACTGCTTCTAGTGTCCTGGTGGCCCAGAGGTAGCGTTCCCCGGTCACAATTATAAGATCGTGGGTTCGAATCTTGGTGGGGTGAGGTGTTGATTATATGTAGAAATATGCGTGCTTTATTGGGCTAATGAAATATATATCGATCCTCGTGTTTCGAAGCCGGATTTGGTAAAACGTTGCTCTGATCACCTAAGCGGCACGGGTTGTCCCCATTAGAGGTTCACGGCACCATAAGCTCATTGAACAGGCTTTGTGTGAAATAAAACAGAGTCTAGGACTGCTTTTACTGTCATGGTGGCCCAGAGGTAGCGTTCTCCAGTCACAATTATAAGATCGTGGGTTCGAATCCTGGTGGGGTGAGGTGTTGAATATATGTAGAAGTGTGCGTGCTTTATTGAGCTAATGAAATAGATATGGATCCTCGTGTTTCGAAGCCGGATTTGGTAAAACGTTACTCTGAAAACCTAAGCGGCACTGGTGGTCCCCATTACAGGTTCACGGCGCCATAAGCTCGTTGAACAGGCTTTGTGTGAAATATATCAGAGTCTAAGACTGCTTTTAGTGTCCTGGTGGTCCACAGGTAGCATTCCCTGGTGACAATTATCAGATCTTGGGTTCGAATCCTGGTGGGGTGAGGTGTTGATTATATGTAGACGTCCGCGTGCTTTATTGGGCTCATGAAATATATATGAATCCTCGTGTTTCCAATCAGCATTAGGTAAAACGTTGCTCTGATCACCTGAGCGGCAGGGGTGGCCCCCGTTATAAGTTCACGGCGCCATAAGCTCATTCAACGGGCTTTGTGTTAAATATAACAGAGTCTAGGACTGCTCTTAGTGTCCTGGTGGTCAACAGGTAGCATTACCTGGTCACAATTATCAGATTTTGGGTTCGAATCCTGGTGGGGTGAGGTGTTGATTTTATGTAGAAGTCCGCATGCTTTATTGGGCTAAAGAAATATATATGGATCCTCCTGTTTCGTAGCCGGATTTGGTAAAACGTTCCTTTGGTCACCAGGCGGCACGTGTGGTACCTATTAAAGGTTCACAGCATCATAAGCTCGTTCAACAGGCTTTGTGTGAAATATAACAGAGTCTATTACTGCTTTTAGTGTCCTGGTGGCCCAGAGGTAGCGTTCCCCGGTCACAATTATAAGATCGTGGGTTCGAATCCTGGCGGGGTGAGTTGTTGATTATATGAAGTAGTGTGCGTGCTTTATTGGGCTAATGAAATATTTATGGATTCTCGTCTTTCGAAGCAGGTTTTGGTAAAACGTTGCTCTGATCACCTAAGCGGCAGGGGTGGCCCCCATTAGAGGTTCACGGCGCCATGAGCTCGTTCATGAGGCTTTGTGTGAAATATAGCAGTGTCTAGGACTGCTTTTAGTGTTCTGATAGCCCAGAGGTAGCGTTCCCCGGTCACAATTATAAGATCGTGGATTCGAATCCTGGTGGGGTGAGGTGTTGATTATATGTAGAAATCTGCGTGCTTTATTAGGCTAATGATATAGATATGGATCCTCGTGTTTCGAAGCAGGATTTGGTAAAACGTTACTCTGAAAACCTAAGCGGCACTGGTGGTCCCCATTACAGATTCACAGTGCCCTAAGCTCGTTGAAAAGGCTTTGTGTGAAATATAACAGAGTCTAGGACTGCTTTTAGTGTCCTGGTGGCCCAGAGGTACCATTCCCCGGTCACAATTATAAGATCGTGGGTTCGAATCCTGGTGGGGTGAGGTGTTGATTATATGTAGAAATCCGCGTGCTTTATTAGGCTAATGAAATAGATATGGATCCTCGTGTTTCGAAGACGGATTTGGTAAAACGTTACTTTGAACACCTAAGCGGCACTGGTGGTCCCCATTAGAGGTTCACGGCGCCATGAGCTCGTTCAAGAGGCTTTGTGTGAAATATAACAGAGTCTAGGACTGCTTTTAGTGTCCTGGTGGCCCAGAGGTAGTGTTCCCCGGTCACAATTATAAGATCGTGGGTTCGAATACTGGTGGGGTGAGGTGTTGATTATATGTAGAAGTGTGCGTACTTTATTCAGTTAATGAAATAGATATGAATCCTAGTGTTTCGAAGCCGGATTTGGGAAAACGTTGCTCTGATCACCTAAGCGGCACGGATGGTCCCCATTAGAGTTTCACGGCGCCAAAAGCTCGTTCAACAGGCTTTGTGTGAAATATAAGAGAGTCTAGGACTGCTTTTATTGTCATGGTGGTCCACAGGTAGCATTCCCTAGTCACAATTATCAGTTTTTGGGTTTGAATCCTGGTGGATTGAGGTGTTGATTATATGTAGACGTCCGCGTGCTTTATTGGGCTAATGAAATATATATGGATCCTTGGGTTTCGAAGCCGGATTTGCTTAAACGTTGCTCTAATCACCTAAGCGGCACGGGTGGTCCCCATTAGAGGTTCACAGTGCCATAAGCTCGTTGAACAGGCTTTGTGTGAAATATAACAGTGTTTTGGACTGCTTATAGTGTCTTGGTGGCCCAGACTGGTAGTGTTCCCCGGTCACAATTATAAGATCGTGGGTTCAAATCCTGGTGGGGTGAGGTGTTGATTATATGTAGAAGCCCGTGTGCTTTATTAGGCAAATGAAATATATATGGATCCTCGTGTTTCGAAACCGGATTTGGTAAAACGTTGCTCTGACCACCTAAGTGGCACGGGTGGTCCCCATTTGAGGTTCACGGAGCCATAAGCTCGTTCAACAGGCTTTGTGTAAAATATAACAGCGTCTAGGACTGCTTTTAGTGTCCTGGTGGCCCAGAGGTAGCGTTCCCCAGTCACAATTATAAGATCGTGGGTTCGAATCTTGGTGGGGTGAGGTGTTGATTATATGTAGAAATATGCGTGCTTTATTGGGCTAATGAAATATATATCGATCCTCGTGTTTCGAAGCCGGATTTGGTAAAACGTTGCTCTGAGCACCTAAGCGGCACGGGTTGTCCCCATTAGAGGTTCACGGCACCATAAGCTCATTGAACAGGCTTTGTGTGAAATAAAACAGAGTCTAGGACTGCTTTTACTGTCCTGGTGGCCCAGAGGTAGCGTTCTCCAGTCACAATTATAAGATCGTGGGTTTGAATCCTGGTGGGGTGAGGTGTTGATTATATGTAGAAGTGTGCGTGCTTTATGGGCTAATGAAATAGATATGGATCTTCGTGTTTCGAAGCCGGATTTGGTAAAACGTTACTCTGAACACCTAAGCGGCACTGGTGGTCCTCATTACAGGTTCACGGCGCTATAAGCTCGTTGAACAGGCTTTGTGTGAAATATAACAGAGTCTAGGACTGCTTTTATTGTCCTGGTGGCCCACAGGTAGCATTCCCTGGTCACAATTATCAGATCTTGGGTTCGAATCCTGGTGGGGTGAGGTGTTGATTATATGTAGACGTCCGCGTGCTTTATTGGGCTAATGAAATATATATGGATCCTCGTGTTTCCAATCAGCATTTGGTAAAACGTTGCTCTGATCACCTGAGCGGCACGGGTGGTCCCCATTAGAGGTTCACAGTGCCATAAGCTCGTTGAACAGGCTTTGTGTGAAATATAACAGAGTCTAGGACTGCAATTATAAGATCGTGGGTTCGAATCCTGGTGGGGTGAGGTGTTGATTATATGTAGAAATCCGCGTGCTTTATTAGGCTAATGAAATAGATATGGATCCTCGTGTTTCGAAGCCGGATTTGGTAAAACGTTACTCTGAACACCTAAGCGGCACTGGTGGTCCCCGTAGAGGTTCACGCGCCATAAGCTCGTTGAACAGGCTTTGTGTGAAATATAACGAGTCACCGGACTGATTTTTGTGTCCTACCAATTGTGGCTTCCGAGGCCTGCGTTCCCCGGTCACAATTATAAGATCGTGGGTTCGAATCCTGGTGGGGTGAGGTGTTGATTATATGTAGAAGTGTGCGTGCTTTATTGGGTTAATGAAATAGATATGAATCCTAGTGTTTTCGAAGCCGGATTTGGTAAAACGTTGCTCTGATCACCTAAGCGGCACGGGAGGTCCCCATTAGAGGTTCACGGCGCCATAAGCTCGTTCAACAGGCTTTGTGTGAAATATAACAGAGTCTAGGACTGCTTTTATTGTCATGGTGGTCCACAGGTAGCATTCCCTAGTCACAATTATCAATTTTTGGGTTTGAATCCTGGTGGGGTGAGGTGTTGATTATATGTAGACGTCCGCGTGCTTTATTGGGCTAATGAAATATATATGGATCCTCTGGTTTCGAAGCCGGATTTGGTTAAACGTTGCTCTGATCAGCTAAGCGGCACGGGTGGTCCCCATTAGAGGTTCACAGTGCCATAAGCTCGTTGAACAGGCTTTGTGTGAAATATAACAGAGTCTAGGACTGCTTTTAGTGTCCTGGTGGCCCAGAGGTAGCGTTCTCCAGTCACAATTATATGATCGTGGGTTTGAATCCTGGTGGGGTGAGGTGTTGATTATATGTAGAAGTGTGCATGCTTTATTGGGCTTATGAAATATATATGGATCCTCGTGTTTCGAAGCCGGATTTGGTAAAACGTTGCTCTGAACACCTAAGCGGCACTGGTGGTCCCCAGTAGAGGTTCACGGCGCCCTAAGCTCGTTGAACAGGCTTTGTGTGAAATATAACAGAGTCTACGACTGCTTTTACTGTCCTGGTGGTCCACAGGTAGCATTCCCTGGTCGCAATTATCAGATTTTGGGTTTGAATCCTGGTGGGGTGAGGTGTTGATTATATAGAGACGTCCGCGTGCTTTATTGGGCTA
>NW_024743511.1:5000-13191 GCF_018991925.1 Homarus americanus
TACTTTCTCTCTTAAGTCCCTTTTATTATCCATTCTTCTTTGTTTGTGTTTTTATTATTTTGTACTTATTTCATCCCTCTTTCTATTTCAGGTTTTCTCGATTCTTCTCTGTTCCCTCTCATCTCCCTCTCCTTATTTATTTATTTTTACATCTCCTAATGCCTCATTTTATTCTTCTCTTTTCGTATCCTTTCACCGCCTCTCCATTTTTCTTGCAGTTTTCTATTCCTCCTCCTCCTTCTCCTCCTCTTCTCGCCCCCTTGTTTTCTCCTCTTTTCCTTGTCCTCCTCCTCTCCTCTCCTTCTCCTCCTTACCCTCCTTACCCGCCTCCTCCTTCTCCCCCCCCCCTCCTACTCCTTCTCTCACCCTCCTCCTCCCTGGGTCGACTGGTTGGGTATTCATAGCTAAACTTTTATCCTCAAGCATTAATTGACGTCATCTCTTGTTTTATTAATTTCTTCTTTCATTTTCTATTCCTTTTTATTATTTCCCTTTTCCCATTATACATTCTTATATTCTTCTTATATGTTTCTTAACTTGTCGTATCATCTCTTTAATTAGTTTTATTTTTTTTCGTGTTGCTTCTTCGTGTTCTCCCTCCCTCCCTCCCTCCCTCCCTCCCTCCTTCGTGCCTTTGGTGGTCATAGTGGCTAGTTAACTCCCGCCGCCACTAACGTCACCACCGCCGCCACTAACGCCACCACCGCCGCCACTAACGTCACCACCGCCGCCACTAACGCCAACACCGCCGCCACTAACGCCACCACCGTCGCCACTAACGCCACCACCGCCGCCACTAACGTCACCACCGCCGCCACTAACGCCACCACCGCCGCCACTAACGCCACCACCGCCGCCACTAACGCCACCACCGCCGCCACTAACGCCAACGCCACCACCGCCGCCACTAACGCCACCACCGCCGCCACTAACGCCACCACCGCCGCCACTAACGTCACCACCGCCGCCACTAACGTCACCACCGCCGCCACTAACGCCACCACCGCCGCCACTAACGCCACCACCGCCACACACACACACACACACACACACACACACCTCATCCACCATGTACTATACGTTTTATCTTGGCGTTGTGGCCTGACAGCGGTATCATTAATTACAAAATGTTAACCCAACCATTAAGTTCAGGAGACTAGATATAATGACAGAGATAAGACTTGAATTAATCTCTTAATAATACACGAGCAGAAAATTCCCAAGTAACTGCATCCCAAAACATGTAACTGGATTCTGAATGAACTTGTCGGTTCTATGTGTTGCAGATATCACCAATGAAACCATTCTTACACTCCAGAAGCAATAAATAAAAATCACGATAGTAAAATGTTGACCATGAAACGTATTTAGTGAAGTAGAAAACATTGGGGGAAAACTGATAATTATGTCGCATTGCGTGTAGAATATGATGAATTGGGGATTAACTCTCGCATTTGTGGTCCCTGTCTATCTGTCTGTCTGTCTGTCTGTCTATTGAGTGGAAGTCTCGCTTATAGTCTTTGCCCATGAGGAGGACCGGTAGCCACTGATCTTGTTTACCAATAACATTCTCTTCATTACACCTAAATATATAACGTCTCTCTCTCTCTCTGTCTCTCTCTCTCTCTCTCTCTCTCTCTCTCTCTCTCTCTCTCGTTACTGCTCACCTGGGAGAAGTTACTAAAAAAAGATCTAAAATTTTCGTACCTGCTAGTATAAAAAAAGATGGACACAATATACTTTAAGAGATTTTCTCCTCCCACGAGAGACATTAAAATTTTTTTTTTTTGCTAAATGTCTGCAGATTTTATTAATGTTTCAAGTGAACTTTACTCTCCTGAAATGTATCACTTGTCTCTCTGCCTTAGATCTCGTAGGTAATAAATTTATATGAAGTACCTTATTCTTTTTATATTATATTATTGGTCACTCATTTGTATAGTGAGCTAACGTCATGAGTGTTTAGGATCTATGGAACATTGTTTGTGTGGCACAGTAAGAGGCCGAGTATTCTTATGAATATTTTCACTTTTGGGTTTTGATTTTGCTTGTAGGGATGTGAGGGAAAGTACTTTTTATTGATTGTGTTTGATGATCATTCTTATAGAAACCTCTCGAGGCTATTGGGGGCTTCCGTGGTCCTAAACTGCGGGAGGGAACTGTGTGTTAATCTTCTTAGGGACAAGTTCTTAGGAGATGGTTTACTCAGCTAGTGCAGTGGGAGGTGTGTGTTCTTTACAGCTTTTCCGTTTTAATATCTTTATTAAATCGCTCTCGCTACATAATGTTGGCTGTATTTTGTAACATTTAACAAATATAAAGATAGAATCAACGTCTTAGTTATGAAACCACGAGACGTCATTCCTTCAGTGACAACAAGTCGTGGATTACCAAATAACTTTATCCACTGGCAGCGCTGCAGGAGCGCCTCATGGTGAGATAGTATAGGTAATGCTTAGTGAAGACTTGTGTCTTTACTATGACTCCAACTCTGGCGTTCAGTAGACATTATGGCACGGCAGGTATGCAAATTGTGTTGGTTCAAGTTGAATATTCATGGCTGTACTTGGATCATTTTAGTCATATCAATTGTGCTTTATTTATTTATAATGTTAGTCACTAAATAAGGACCAAGTTCATCTGTATATATTTCCTCTTATGACTTTCTCAGTTTAACACGACTAATGGATCCGTCCACCACATGGCCATTTGTTGTCAAAGATCAACGCTTCAGAATATTTTGGGAGGTTATTGCAACAAAATTATAGTTAATTAAACCAGACAACACTAAAGATGTAAATTTACAATATTTATATTTTCATCTTTATATTTTTTTGTGAACCAAAAATAAATAGGCCCACCAATTTCTTGTTTGCGGTCTTCATGTTGACATTATTGTTTCTTCTTTTTGTTGGTTAATTTTATGCCAACAGTAAATTTCTTTTGTTCTTGTTATGTTTACGTGAAACTGAAGGTTCATTCACTAACAACTCACAATATTTTTTTTTTATCCTTAACAACGACTAATTTTTCTTGCCTAATATATACCCCAGTCATTTACATTTTTATCCCAACTGTATTTGCAATTATTTTTTTCTCTGGAGGCAAGTGAAAGAGGAAGAAAATCTACATAATTTTGGGAGGCACAATTCCCATTGCATTTGGCCCCGTGTGAGAGCGGGGTAGTCATGAACAGTGATGGCTGAGGGAGAGACAAATGTAGTCATTACTGGTCTGGCCGGGACCTCCCGTGTGCTGTCTCCCTGGGGAATGTCGCCATCAAGTTGCTGTGTCGCCCCGCGTAAACATCCCGATGGGTGGGCAGAAGGGGGGGGGAGGGGTGGAGGCTTAATTCTGGGGGAGGGAGGGTGTATAGGAAGAGGACAAGGGAGGAGATGTGGGGAGAATTAAGGGAGATATTATAAGAACGGCAACGGGGAGAGTAATTGGGAGATGGTTATATTGTTGCCGTTTAAGTCGCCTAGGAGAGAAAAAAGTTATTACCGGCTTAATTCAGTTCTGTAATTTGTAAGTTCTTTTGTTTTTGTCCTCAGACTGTTTTGCGTACGTGGTAATATATGCCTAGAAACTCTGTAGGTGTTACGTAAATGAATAAATGATAAAACTGTAAATGTAATTGCGATTGAACTGAACTGATTGAGTTCTTGTCACTTGAAATTGTGTTTTAATGTTTATAAATTTTATTTGAACAATGTAATATTCTTCCTTAAGTTTATGAATATTTTTATCAATAAATTAGCGGAACTAAACTTTGCCTAGCCGAGCCAATCAGGATATTTCATTGACTCGTGAGGCTCCTTTTGGTTTTGTGTGGTGCTCCATTGTTTACTTTTGGATGTACTACATTGTCCCAGTGTTTATTACGGTTATTTTAGACATTATTGAGTGAATCAAGTGACAGTGACGTGCCTGGACTTTCTCGAGACAGAAAACGGGAAAATAAACGTCAGTGTTAAGTGATATTACTGACCAAACGGGAACGTAACAGTGAGCCTTATGTGAGTTGGGACACCAAGCAACAGGTCTCTACACGTACTAGTGGACCGCCAGTGATCGAAAGATTTTAACGACCCTATCGAGACAACAAGAGTCGTAATGTTCATTCTGAAATTCATCGACTCCACAAGCACAGATAGTTTTATATAATCGACCTACTAGAGTTTATGATGACTGGCAAATCTCTGGAGTCTCCCTCTTTGATCATTGTTGGCGGGCATATGATGTACTTGTTACGTTTCTTAATGCGCCTCCTTAATTTCATCCGCCTTAGAACCATATTGGGAGGACCATCATTTTACATGTCGAGTGTAGCGAGGGTCGGGTCAGAGAGTTACTTATACACGGACGACCAGATGGAATAATAGAATCCTAGACATTATTATTATTATTATTATTATTATTATTATTATTTCCCATTTTCCTGTCCATGGCAGCCTGTTTACACTTACAGAAATATATTTCCCAGACGAATTTTGTCATGTTTACATTCTCAAGCGGGTGTTTATTTTGTTGTACATATATTCTACATACCGAATCCCTGGAGGAATTTTCATAACTCTTCCACGGGAGAATGGACGAGACCTTGGGGAGTTTACCTCTGAAGTCTCGTTGGTGTCTTGACCTTGTATATGTGAAAGGGTCATGGCGATATTTGCACATCTTTGACCTTCACTTAACAACTCCCAACTACACATCTCGAACTTCAGTAGGCTTTAGCAGATACTGAGGCGCATCTCCGGATAAACTGTGAATCTCTCTTGCAGATCTCGGTTAAGAATATGGTGTGCTCAGTTACCTACACATCTCACTTTAGAGAATCTCGTTGAATTTGCACTTGAAGCCTTAAGCTGCACATCACAAAGCAGCTCTTGATGGTCTTAAATGAACATCAAAGACAAGTTTATGTCACCGGTCCAACACATCACAGATTAATGAATTAGCACTCTCCAACTAACACATCTCTCACTTTACACAATAAGAACTGGCCAACTTGCTATAAGGATTTTGTTGCCAATCTCATATAAACGATGACAAGACAGAGTAACACATCTACACTAAACACACATTACGGAAGCTGCACCCACCAAAATACCCGGAACAGAATAAAGCCAACCAGCTTCCATATCTCTGATCAGTTGACACACATCTTAAGTCGTTGGTTCTCCTGCCGACATATGTCAGTCTACGGAATGACCAACCAGTTCTCACATCTCAAACTGGGATATTGGCCAACGCATGACAGACCAAATTATCAGTCGCCCTATCAGCACATCTTAGACCAAAACGCAACGAGAGTCCTGTCCCTCCCCCCAGTCAACCTTTGTCTCACATCCATCTTACCTCACTATGTCGGGTATATCACATCGTGTCAATGAGAAACTAAAAATAAAAAGGAAGAAAAACTACTCCCAAAAAGAAGTCAAAATGTCTAACACTCCACATTCCTCTTGCTTCTATCACCATCATGTCTTATGGTTTGGCCCCTTTGATTTTTGTTCAGCCATACCGTAGAAAAAAATTCTATCAGGCGTTAATATGCTGTTCAATAATTTTAGCTTATGGAAATGTCGGTCTGAGGCTCTGCGTGACATCTTTCTTGTCTGGTTCAAACACCATGGACCTCCAGAGACTAGTTACCCCGTACGCTCTTGGACCAGAATGTTGGCCTTCCTACCAGTCACATCTCGGTCCAGAATATTGGGTCTTCCTGGCTGCTCGTCTCAATGGCCAGCTTAGACCTTGTAGTGCTGGACGTTGCCTGATGCTGCATACACAAGATGAAGTCCCTGAAACGCTTTGTCCACTGGACTCGACGATGGTGGCTAACAAGCGGAGTAGGGAGGGAGAAAGAGGACAGACAGACATAGACAGACAGACAGACAGAGAAAAAGGTAGAAATAGAAACGGGTGGAGAGTAAAAGAGAGACAAATCAGACAGACAGGCAGAGATGGACGGACAGCAAGAGAGAGAGAGCGAGAGAGAGAGAGACAGGCAGACAACGAGAAAGAGATAAAATGATAAACTGATTCACAGCCGGATGGACAGAAACATAAATAAAAGAAAGAGACGCTTCACTTTTAATAAATAGACTGAAGGACACAGTTTGTTGACGATAAACAACACGAGACAAGGATACAGCATGGTTTTTGGTGTCGGACTGATCAACCACGGATAGCACCACTAGCAGCCGTGAATAGCTTGACCCCCAGAGGACAGTATTGTTGACCTGTACATTCGACAGCCGTTTAGCTTTCACGCGAACGAAAAATACATGTGAAGGTTGACGTTTCCAGTGAGCGATAAAATTTGCAGTGAAAAAGACTCGATCGTCGGTGAATTGCTCAGTTTGTGGTGAAAGTCGGAATGTACAGTCGGCCATTCTGTTATTCAGTTGTTGTTTTTTCGGTAAATTCCCCTCACAGTGACCGGAAAATTTCTACAGTGAAGGGCACAATTATTGACAGTGAACAAAATGATTCCGGTAAACGGCGGAGCAAGCCGGTTGATGGAGCAATATTGAGAGATCAAACATATTGTGGTAGGAATTGAAAGGTTTCGGGCCGGATGGAATGGCTACAAGCGTCTCAAACTTGTATGAGCAAATGACATCCAGTGATCATGGTGTTGGCGAGACATTTTTGATGTACGCTTTCGTCTGGTTTCTCTCTCTCTCTCTCTCTCTCTCTCTCCCTATCTCTCTTTTTTCCCTTTTCCTTCTCCCTCTGTCTCTCATTTCCGTCTTCCCTGTGCCTTTCTTTCTCTTCCCTCTCTCCTAATCTATGCAGGATGGCAATGCACTTTTCGGTATCATATTAGTTGGTGAAATAACTTACCAACTTTATATGACAGGTGAACAGCTAGCCAGGAGAAGTAGATTTCCACAGTGTAAGTAATGAATAGTGACGGGAACAACAACACGAAGCCCGTAGGAGAGAGGAACAACCCGGAAGTTAAGCCAGGAGTTTGTTGAGTTAGACTAATTGGGGTAACTGCTTTAGACTGTGATTGGCCACTGATGGAGTCCTGATACAGTGGCGTCATAGTGGAGGAGTCCTGATACAGTGGCGTCATAGTGGAGGAGTCCTGATACAGTGACGTCATAGTGGAGGAGTCCTCATACAGTGACGTCAAGGTGGAGGGGTCCTGATACAGCGACGTCATAGTGGAGGAGTCCTGATACAGTGACGTCATAGTGGAGGAGTCCTCATACAGTGACGTCAAGGTGGAGGGGTCCTGATACAGTTGCGTCATAGTGAAGGATTCCTGATAGTGACTTCAAAGTGAAGGCGTCCTGAAACTCTAGTACAAAGCCATGCGATAATTGTGCCACAGATTGACTCCTGAAATAGACATAGTATAGCTTAATAACAGACAGGTAACAAACAATTCATCGTTATTACTCAGGTACAGTAGTTCCTCGGAGCCCTGACTTGCACCAGCGTCCAGAGGGAGAGTGAGAGAGAGAGAGCACACGCTTGTACACCTTAACAATGGTGCCAGTGGTGGTTGAAGGCAGGTTGAAAGCTCCTTGCTCTTAAGGTAGCTTCCATTACCGTTTCATTTTGGAGGTTGAGGGAAAAGCCAGGCGTTGTTGAAAGCTCGTTCAGGCGTTGTTTTATGGCACGAGCTTGAGTGTGCTGGCGGAATGGAGGCGGCCTCGTTAAGACGCCATTATACATCTACAGGAGCACAGGAAGAGTGGCGGACAAGTTGGGGGGAATTTGATAACTTTATATATTGCCGTATTGAAGGGTCGAGGCATCAGGAGGGGAGAGAGTTGGTTAAGGTCAGTCATATCCCCAGGTCACGGTCATAAAGGTCATGTGGTCGACTATTAGCTATTAACCATGATTTTTTTTTGAGAACCATCCCGGAGAAAATATTTCCCTCTCAGTGAATCTATTAATGAATACACAAAGACTTGTTCAATCCGTCAGTGAGAACGTCCGACCGAGTTTCCTTTCTTTCCTTAAACTCAAATTTGTATACAGTTAATAGAAAAATGAACTAAACTTAATGGTGAATTGGCTGGAAGAGGGATATAGAGAGCTAAATATATTTTGTTTAATTTTCATTTTTCTGTATTTCTGTCGAACCGTAAGGACGTAAAGCATTATAATAAAATATCAATACTAAATTTTACTCAAATTGAATATAACGAATGTACAA
>NW_024743512.1:0-16559 GCF_018991925.1 Homarus americanus
TTAATATCTTTCTAATCACAGTTACAATTTAGACATTCCAGGTTAAGAAAACATTGTGTATATACTTCCATTTCTTTTCAGGATTTTCATTAAAGTGCATCAGTAGAACAAGACAGCTGTTAGTCAGACACACTGTGAAAGACGTCTTTGGTCCAGTAAATTCTAACAGCTTAAGGAATCAGGAGTGTTGACAGCAGAAGACAAATAGTGAGACCTAATGTACATAATGAAATCCTTTTACCATCACAGAGTTAAAAAAACTCTCTGTATCCATCAATGGAACAACAAACAGCAGGGATACACTGACACCTTCATTATATTAAGGTCTTTCAAGCACCAAGAGATTAACAAGGGATATAAAACTCATCTCACCGTCAGTTGACCGTGACTCTGGGCAGGTAACAGAGTGATCTTAACTGCGTCTTACCTCATATAGTTAGGAAATATAATAATGGAGTGTTTTAGCGCATATACGGAGGCAATGGACAAGAAGTTAAGGAAGAGAGTCAAGTGTAATGTATGTTAGAAAAAAGATCCGGCACGTGATATACCTGTACAAGGAATCCGAAATGTAATTATTGGAATGTATTTTGTCGGTGTGAAAATCGGAAGAGAGATTTTTTGAAATTCTGCTAAATATGAACAGAACCCAGAAAACAATTACAACCAAAAGTATACTTATTACATCAGTCTCCGTCATTAAGAGAGACTTCAGGAGAGTTTTAACTTACTTTAAAATCATAAGACGTAACAAAGCACCAAATAAAGGCGAACAAATATGTACACACTATAAATTGTATACGATATGAATTGTTTACGCTACAGAGTAAGACACGGACTGAAGTGCCTACACCGTGCAATAAAGATAGAAGAATAGACAGGCTATGGTATCATATCACTCCGCTACAGGACTATGAAACAATGTGAGAGGCGTCTCCAATAACAGGTTGAGGGGAAGCTTGGGGGGCGGTAGTACAGTTTCCGCCCTGAACCAGAAACTACCTACCTGGTCTATACTGTGAATGTTATATAGGAATGAGCTGGAAATGGGATGTCCCGTAGTTCCTGGCCTTTTTAAGACCTCGAAAGATATTTTGATCGCGTTTTCGGGTTAAAGCTCTGTGAAGCGATTGCAACTTTAGAATACGAAATACCCCCAAAGCTCTTGCCAGCCGTGAAAGGCCTTTTCCAAACTTGTCAAAGCACAGTACGATCCCAACAAGTTAAGGAAAACTGGTTTCAAGTTGAGAGAGATATCCACTAGGAAGTATTTTCCTTTTTCGTCTCAGCTTTTTATTCTACTAATGGACTTGAGCGCTGATAATGTGGAGTTAATAGTAAAGTCAGGCTGCGAAATAACAAATCTGACAAATAAGTGGAATTAAACTTTTTAAGAGTTTGCGAAAGAGAATATATGCTTTACGAAATCATTAGTCATGATAAAGTCAAGAAGAAAAACACATGGACAATTTTTCATTAAATAATTTTGCAACGTTAATAAATCTACCTGTAAAGAACACTTAACAATACACAAAATTTTAGGTATTTTATCAACACATTAATATTACTGCCAAGTTAAAGGGCTAATATAAATAACATAATTAATTCTATTCCCACCTTTACTGTATGAAAGCAGAGTAAATGAAGCAAAACTGAAGGCACTTTGAAAAGTTGAAAGAGTAAAGAGACGAGATGGATGTACTCAAGATACCAGTTGAGATAAAAGAACACGAGTACGTATAGAGCCAGCTGGAGCCACTGAACAGTACGTATAGAGCCAGCTGGAGCCACTGAACAGTACGTATAGAGCCAGCTGGAGCCACTGAACAGTACGTATAGAGCCAGCTGGAGCCACTGAACACTTCGTAACGTTACGTTCATAACTGCTATGAAATTTGGTGACCTCTAACCTTGACCACAGGTGTTCACTAGAGTAGGATAGTCGCCGGAAGAGGATCCTCTGTCCTCTTCCCTTGGCCTGTCTACCCTCACCTGGTAAACGGTGCTGGCAGCATGGGGGGGAAGAGGAGGGGGGGGGGGACAAAAAACGAAAACACTCTATAAGGAATCCATCTTCTCACACCTGCCTCGCGGCCTCCCAACTATAGCCCTCTCAGCACATCACCTATACCAAGATAGAAGTGACAGTGTCTCTATGGATTTCAGTGACGATAACGACAACAGCACTGGCACCATTGCCCTCAGTGGGCAGACGGAGAGCTCGACTGCTGTCACCCATACCCCTACCGACCCCCCTGGTCAGTCCCTTACTCCTGGGAGCCCCAGATGACGCTCAACCCACCCAAAAGCTGATCCTGTACCTCCCCAAGGATTTTGTACCTTTCTGGGGGATAACAAGGTTCAACAAACAACACGGGGTAACCCTACATTTCATCAGAGGATAAAACCGCAACTAGTTAAATGACACCTACGACAGCTGAGTGCTATCACATTCAGATTTCAGATTTACCCCGTGAGGGGGGCTAGTTTATTGGGTACCTCCCTGTATCCTGTCCAAGGCGATGCACAAAAGCGTTTACAGCGCCCAACAGCAAAACATGTGGAGTTCATGCTTGCTTCGTCACTCATGCATTAAGGACGCAAGTCACATTATGACTTAGTTATTCTCCGTGGTAGCCGACCTTGACGACACTGGGGATCATAACTCCAACGCAGTCAGTGGAACTACTGTACAGTATGTCTCTCGAGACCTGCTTATCGTGTTATCTGTTCTCACTGGAGACCCAACAAGGCCGCAGATGCAGGTTCTGCTCACGTGATCAATTCTCCCATCTCTGTGCCCAGAAGATTAGGGAACCTCAAAACAGGAATGGCGTGGGTCTTGATTCCGAGCTAAGGTGTTGCAACTGCCAAGGACGACAAACCGCTGACTCACAGTAGAGAACAGTTCTAAATAACTTGTCTGTACCTAGTGACCCCCTCTCTCACCCAGGGGTGACCTCGCTGTCTCCCCCTCAGCCAAGGCTCCAGCCATTCGTCAACTATGATGCTTCTCCTTAAATTCTACCCAGACGTTGACCAGCCCTCTGACTCCTCACCCGGTCCTCAGCTCTCCCCCAACAGGACAAATGTCTTGCCTCTACAGCAAAAACTCTAAAATCACAGAGGAGGAGAGTCGTCGGTTTGAACGGATCTATGAACGCCTCCTCACGATCCTCAACAGTATACAACCAAACCTCGCGACCCTCGTCGACAATCGCTCTTGCCTCTCTTTTGGTTCTCACATAAAAAGCTCTAGGAGCGTAGGCAGGCAGGCAGGCAGGCAGGCAGACGAAGAGACAAACAGGTGAATAGATAGATAGATAGATAGATAGATAGATAGATAGATAGATAGATAGATAGATAGACCACCAAAGGATAAAAATCCATATTTAAGGTAGAGGTGTTTATATTATAAGCTGGATCTAACAGTGTAAAGGTTGAAAGTAATGCATTATACCTTCCTGTCATTAGTAATTTAGAAGGTTTAATGAACAGTGGTCTTTTTCACTTGTGTCGACATAATCTATGCTGTTCGCTGCCAGCGTCTGTGTCTTCACATAATGTGGTATTTAAATAGCCGAGAAAAGTTTTACAATACCCTAAAATAAAAAATTCTAAAAAGCCATTTTGTTTTGTGTCGGCCGTGAGTTATAACGGTACAACTATCTCCTTTTCTTCTCTCACAGAACTATTGAAATTCTCCAACGTACATGGCCAGAAATAAAAACATCTGAGCCCCATTATTTAAGGGAGGGAAGGAGAATATCAATGTGTGCTGAGGAGGGGATGGTTTTATTCAAGTATGAGGTACATACTGTATAGTACATCCTGACCTGAATAATAATGGCAGGGTTCAGTGTCTGTCGTGTTACATAAGATAACTTCGGTACTGCAGCTTCCTGAAGGTAAATATTAACTGATTGTTGATACATTTGTCTTTCATAACTGTGTGATTACAAGGTTTGACTGTAACATACTGTAACGCTGTATGACAGGCTAAGTGTCTCATTTGTTTGTCTACATCTTATTCTGTTTCCCTACAAAATATTAGACTATATTGTAGGTAACAAAGATTTTCAGGTAACACAGTACAGTATTAGAGACTCAGTTCTCATGTACAGAAACAAATTTAATGTTAGAAAACTATATAAATTGTTTTATCTAATGTTAAACGATTCTAATGAGTTCTGTCATGCACACATTATGCACACATGGTTGTAACTCGCTTCTTATAACGAGGCTATCATGCACACAACGCTCTAACTCGTTTTCATGCATATTAACTTTGTTTCGCAGATGAAAACATCATTACCAATAACGCAACAAAAATATTAAACATATTTCTCTACTCGGCAAAAACTTCAAAGGTAATAAATGATCAAAGAGCTGAATAATGGTAAAAAAAAACGCCACCATATTTAGTGTCGTGTCCTGCTGGTGACGTCGATATTGTGTTTAATATAGCAGCTAGGCGAAGTATTTGTGAATATACTTAATACTGGAGAATGAGACAGTGACTGTATTTGATTCTCCCATAACTCTAAAAATTGGACTCAGGCAATCTTCGTAATTAGTGTCAACAGGTAGAGTACAGCTGGTAGTGACGTATCATATAAGAAGACAATTTATTTATTTCATTCTAGAAAAATGTATTGACGAGTTATGAACAAGATACAGACGCATTGATAATAAGTAAACTTGTGATATGACAAGGAGTTTATTGAGGAGACAATCACATACAATATATCATCGGTCCATATAGCACGCGGACTTCCATATGCAAAAAATACCTTAGTAGTCGGGAATCGAACCTTGGAACCTCTGCTAAACTGTGAGGACTGAATTGGTTAAATACCTTCAATTCTGATATTACCTCTGTGTCTTATGTTGGCTAAGTTAAAGTCGGCAACCCCTTCACTACGGGGATTTCACTTTTAATATTTTATTTGCCTAATGTCAGACGAATTTATTCAGTACAGAGGGGACCCGTACCCAAGTGGTTACATTTTATGTCACTAGGTCCCTCCTAACTTCGATTTCTACTATTTTCCCTTAGCGTTGTTGTGAAATACAAAACAAAACATATATTTCCGGGTATATTTTCCGTCAAGTAATTGCAATATATTTTACTTGAGTTTAATTACTTGATCTGAGTATTGTAGTTTTATGGGATATACAGTTCAGTCATCTGGAGATCATATTACTGGATACATTAAACACCGGACGTACACGCTCGCTCTCAGGTAATTATTAATAAATCCCATAAAACTGTTCTTCATACTCTCTTGAACATGGAAGGTTTCATCTCTTAAATACTTCCCAATGGTATTAAAATCTACAATGGCCTTTTGTCTCGATTGTTCAAACTTTCCACTAACTGATTTATTAGCCCAGTTATGGTTTGTCGACAAGGTCTCCATATTTTAATTGAATCTACTGTCTATGTCTCCCTGAGTCTGGACAGAGATCTTATGACCTTCAAGGAGTTAGGGTTAGGGAGGTGGTTGTATTTTAAATCTTATTTCTTAAATATGACTCCATGAGAGGTGGGCCGAGGTAAGTAACCCTCACTCTTTATGGTCCTCAGGCTTGACCATTCAGGCTCTCACGACTAAATTGTGTATCGCCTCCAGCACCGTTTACTACTTCCTGCCTCTTTGAGCCAGTGTGAGTCAGACTTAAGGAGAGACATATATATATATAAGTGTGTGTGTGTGTGTGTGATAACTTAGCCAAATGCGAGAATAATTGAGAAATAATATTAATTAAGGAAAAGGGGAATTAAAGAGAGGCGAAAGAGATGAATAACGTTTTCAATTTGCTACACTAATCTTGGCCTCTTCCTCCTTATTATCCTCCTAAGCTCAGGAAGTCTTTGAGATGACCGACCACTCCACTAATCATTTTCACGATTAATTGGCGGCATTAAAGCGATTTTTGTATTTGATTGAAACCTTTTGCCTAAATTTAAGGTAATATAAAATACCCTTAAAGGCATATATCACCTTTAACGTAATAATGAAATGTCCTTAAATTACTTAAAGTAAAAATCAAAACAGTTTAAACTAGGCACAAAATTATTATCGAAGCCTAAAACTCTCTTTCACTTTAACATCAGGACGACCTTGATAATACTCAGACCCTAGGTGGCATTATAGTGTGTGTTCAAGGTAAGGATATTGCCAGACCTCATAAGCCAACTGCCATCATTCTCCCTGGATGAGTCGCCTGCAGTTTTCTTGATGGATCGTTGAATTATAAACTCTGATAAGACATTGAGAGACGAGGAAGCCTGCCTTTACCTACCACCCTAAGAGAGAGAGAGAGAGAGAGAGAGAGAGAGAGAGAGAGAGAGAGACGGATCATATAGAGAAATAAAACACAAACACAGAGTGAGTAAACGAGAGCTGACAGAATGGTGATGAGTTACTCCACGAAGACCCATAATGATGCACCAGAAGGCTATGGAGGCCTCCCACAGGTCACCATGTTGATCTTTATTCCGAGCACTGCCGATCCTGAGAGCTTAAACGCCCAGGTGGCCTCATCTCGCAAGTTTGGGCTCCAGTGAGTTTTTATGTGACAAAGTTTTGGAGACCAGAATTCTTAAGTTCCTTTTCCAAGAGGACGAGAAGAATGAAGAGGAAGAGGGTTGAGAATGAAGAAGAAAGGGAAGAAAATAAGGAATTTCAAGTGTAAGGCAAGGGTGAAAAAAGGAAGAGTAAGGATAAGGGAAGGAGGAGAATGAAGATGAGTGTAAGGAATAAAAATAAAAAGAGAGAGCAAGCAGAGGAAACGCGTGAAACAAAAGGAGGAAGAAGCAAAAGGACAAGAAGATTAAAAAGAGAAAAAACAACAAATTAAAGAAAAAAAATATAATGAAGAGGGACATAGAGAGTAAACGAACGGGTTATAAGTAAACAGGACAACAGAAAACGAATGACAAATACAATGGAACACCAGTACAAGATATAAACAAATAGTGAAGACATACTGGGGGATTATATGAGGCAAAACAGCAGGAAACAACATGGGAGAGAGGAACGGGTGAGGTAGGAAGGATATATATTATAGTAATGACGTCAACAACAGATACATACTCGACTAAAGACGTCAACAAGGAGAGGGCTTGAATCTACACACACACTCACACACTCACACACACACACACACACACACACTACACGTATATTTAATCCACCTAAATAACACTCTGTTCCAAAGAGAGATATGGAAAAAAAAAATATGTATATAATTATGAGGAATTAGTTATGGTCTGCAACGTTTTTAGATGTCATAATGAGTTAGCGACGTTAATTAGTGTAGGGGTTAAAGACGTTAATTAGCGTAGGGGTTAAAGACGTTAATCTGTGTAGGGGTTAACAGTGTGACGACTTGTGATCAGGACGTTGCTCCATGATGTAACGTGATTCATATGATATTAATTACTGTGATGTTTTACTTGATGGTAGGAACTGTAGTGTCAGGCGGTGTCAGGAACTGTAGTGTCAAGCGGTGTCAGGAACTGTAGTGTCAAGCGGTGTCAGGAACTGTAGTGTCAGGCGGTGTCAGTAACTGTAGTGTCAAGCGGTGTCAGGAATTGTAGTATCAGGCGGTGTCAGGAACTGTAGTGTCAGGCGGTGGCAGGAACTGTAGTGTCAGGCGGTGTCAGGAACTGTAGTGTCAGGCGGTGGCAGGAACTGTAGTGTCAGGCGGTGTCAGGAACTGTAGTATGGGTGATATAGTCAGTTGATATTCAGTCTCTGTTATCTATCCTCAACGTCAATTGACTCAATACGTAGGAGAAAATTACCTTCAAATACCTGCTAATAATTAGAGACTACATACCCAGGTAAAAGCTTCATATTCATCTATGTTAATTACTGTAACGAAATATTAAATAATAAATCTTATCAATAATTCTTTCATTGCTCAAAAATCATATAACCAAATTTATCGTAACTAAACCCACCCGCAAGCTTTAGGCAACATAACCTATCCCAGCTTAAGCTTGCAATTAATCTTACGCAACACCAAGCTTAGTGGGGGTCTTACGTACAGTTACATATACCCTGTAGTTTAGCGTTGTAGCGAAACCACTAAAATCATATTGTTTAGTCCATTTTTTTTTGGTTTATATCACAGTGAGGACAAGTTGATCCGCTTGGGCTGTGAACACTAGTGGCTGCCGCTGTTCCTGCTGGCTCGCGGGGAAATGTTGCCGGTATTGATCTTCCTGTAACCCACTTCTGGCGTTGTGGTGTGGCGTATCGTTGTGATCTACCGTGATGACTCCCTCACCTATACTACCCGTCTCCACACACACACACACACACACACACACACACACACAAACATACACCCACACATACATATGATATAAATGGACACGTACTCGTATACTGTACATCCACGAATAACCATGCATACATACAGAGACAAAATTGTACCTAAATATAGACAAAAGGAGATTAAAACACACACACACACACACACATTATAGTGGTAGGAGGCAGAAAGAGGATGTAGTCCTTTCTGACGCAGCAGGAGCAGGAGGAGGTAGAGGTGTAGGAGTCGGCCCAGGTCGCTCTCCCCTCCCCACGTAGAGCAGCAAACCTCCCAAATTATTAAAATAGCTCTGAGAATTTCGAATGAGGAGGAGTGTGTACTTATACCTGGGGTGGTGGTGGGTGGCCTTGAGGTTGGTTTACCCTCGCCCTCCGAGTGTTTACTTTCACCTAGGGTTTGTGTTCCTGGCCTACAACCCCGTTTTAGTGTCATGTCTCGCAAGCGTTGCCTACTCACCTACCTACCTACCTACTTTACATGCCTACCTACCTATCTAATTACCTACCTACCTACCTACCTACTTCCTATCTACCCATAAACCTATCTACCCACTCCACCTATTACCTACCTATCCGATCTACCTACCTGCTTACCTACTTACCTAACTACCTATCTACCTATCTTCCCACCCACATACCTACCTACTTATACACCTTCCCTCCCTGCCCATCTACCGACGTACCTATCTACGTAAGTACAGTACCTACCGACATACCTACCTACTGTACTTCAAAGGTTGCCGGGACAACCACGCTCATGGGACAAAATCTCCAGTGATCAAGTCTCACCTTAACTCCGGAATTCTGACTTAAAGAAAGTTGAGCCAACGGCGAGCCGGTCCATTTTATTACTGTCATGATGGGATTTTGTCCAGTAGAAAATTGGGAGGTGGGATTATGACCACTGGGGACTTTGACTGTTGTTTTCTCCAGTGGGATGTTCTTTGAGGGATTTTCTCGAGCGGATTTTTGTCATTGAACTTTTCACCAGTTGGATATTTTTGCTAGTAACATTTAATAGGTAGATTTCTGAATATATAAGAACACACCTCACTAGATATGTTCAATTAACATCAACTTAAACATAGAATTAATAAACAGAATGTCTTACTAACTGGTCTTTACAATAATTGATGTTAATACTTTAGCTTAAATAACCCAGGTAGGCTGGGGTGTATAACAGGTTGGCTGGGGTGTATAACAGGGAGGCTAGGGGTGTATAACTGGTAGGCTGGGGTGTATAACAGGTTGGCTGGGGTGTATAACAGGGAGGCTAGGGGTGTATAACTGGTAGGCTGGGGTGTATAACAGGTAGGCTGGGGTGTATAACAGGGAGGCTAGGGGTGTATAACTGGTAGGCTGGGGTGTATAACAGGGAGGCTGGGGTGTATAACAGAGAGGCTGGGGTGTATAACTGGTAGGCTTTATAACAGGGAGGCTGGGGTGTATAACTCAGTTTATTGTGTATCTCCCCCAGAACCCCAATACACCCCAGAGACCTTCCAAGTTATCCTCAAATTCCCCAACACACCCCAGGGCCCCCCAGGACTCCTCTCCACTCCCCAACACACCCCAGGGCCCCCAGGACTCCTCTTCACTCCCCAACATACCCCAGGGCCCCCCAGGACTCCTCTCCACACCCCAGGGCCCCCAGGACTCCTCTTCACTCCCCAACACACCCCAGGGGCCCCCCAGGACTCCTCTCCACTCCCCAACACACCCCAGGGCCCCCAGGACTCCTCTTCACTCCCCAACACACCCCAGGGCCCCCCAGGACTCCTCTCCACTCCCCAACACACCCCAGGGATCCATGGCGCCTAGCCACGAATTCTGACTCAGAGTTAAAGTTAAGGTGGTTGATGTTTTATTAAGAGAAGCTCTAACTTATATATATATATATATATATATATATATATATATATATATATATATATATATATATATATATATATATATATATATATATATATATGTATATATATATATATATATATATATATATATATATATATATATATATATATATATATACATATAATTATAATTTTCTATGGGCATTAGCCCATTTTGTTCTTAAGGGGGGGGTACCTCCTTAAATAGGGCTCTTTTTTTTCAAAATGACCGTCACACTATAAAGGTGTGTACAGGTGACGCATGAGTAAACTACGAGTATGAGCAACCTTAGACACTTCTGGTCAATGGTGTAGTCAGGTGGGGCAATACATTCCAAGTCTCCTCCTGTACTGTAGAGCATCATGAAGATAACGAGCAGTATGCACTCAGGTCTAGTCGCAGCTATTGGCGGCAGGCTAGTTTTATTTTACATTTATATTTAGTGATTGTAATTCATTTTGTATCTATATGTTACCTGGAATAGTTTCTAGGATTAGTGGTATTTTATTTATTTTTATTGTTTTGTTATCTGTATAAGAACTAATGGGATCCAAGGAAGATTCGTGTTATCCATGAGAGATGACACTGGGATGAAGGATTATCTTAGGATCAGGATTTTATAACATATGTTAGATGTTTGTGAATTATAAAAGGTACTAAAACATTTACATTAATCTGAAGTAAATTCACTAGTTTTAAGGCTTCATCAGTCTTATATATTATTAATCATCAATAAAGATAAGTTGTGATTACATTAAGAAGTAAATAGAGGAAAAGTGAGTAGTTCTTACTTCATAATTTAAGGTATACCGGTATTTGGGATGATGGTACATGTTTGATATATTCATTTAATAATTATAGTGCATTTATAAGAAAGAAGTATTAATACCCATCTTTTATTAAGGTGAATTCTTAATTGGCAAATCTTTCTTTGTAATTTAGGTGAGGTAGTAGAAGAACTTAGTGATCTTGTTGTCAATCGCTGGTGCCACCACATTAAGCCAACCACTCAAAATGTCAATTAAACCTTTTCTATGACAAAGACTGAGATGGCCTAAGACTGAGGTGGCCTAAGACTGAGATGGCCTATGAATGAGATGGCCTAAGACTGAGATGGCCTAAGAATGAGATGGCCTAAGACTGAGATGGCCTAAGAATGAGATGGCCTAAGACTGAGATGGCCTAAGACTGAGATGGCCTAAGACTGAGATGGCCTAAGACTGAGATGGCCTAAGTTTGGAGTTATTCGCTAGAGTTGAAATAAAGGTTGACCTCGTGGTTTGTGTTCCGAGAGAACACCGGTCGTTCAGGTATTTTTTTATACTGTTCCTGCAATAGATCCGACCATTATGAGTACTAGAACTTGGTATCCGACAGCCTAGAAACCTCACTGCTAACCAACCCAAGGATATTTTAATACTCAAACTTTCCTACTACACTTTGAAATAACATTTATAGTTTAAGATATGAGGGTCCTTTGTTAATCTCAATTGGAACAACTAACAAGTAGAATTTGTTGCATAATGTTAATGTTGACGCAACAAACAGTGACTCACGGATCTTTAAATTCAGGCTGGTTAAGAATATCGTATTATCGTACAGTGTGTTACAGTACTGTTATTACATAGTAGTTTCATTACAATATAACTCAGCTTTGCCACTGAACCTAAATACTGGTGTCAAGGGAGTGTGGGCTCATCATTTCATCATTGTCACGCTGCATAACTGGATGACTGTACTAAGGAGAGTTAAGGTTGCCCCATGTTTTTAAATCTAAAACTTGAATCAAAAGGTGTAGCTGCCTTTCATTTATAACGAATTCAAAAAGTTTAAGTCAAGATTTTCTACAGAATGGCACAGGTAAGTTAGATTTCAAGAGGGATCGTGGAGGAAGAGGTTGAGGTGAGGATGGTATCAGTGGAAGTGTCACGACTGAAACTGCTTATAAGTGTTATATATTAAAGTCACTGCTCTAGAAAGAACAACGTGCCGTATATATCCAAATAATCAGTCAAAAACAGCAATATTTACGTTCATCTTTTTTTTAACCCGAATCTTGGATCAATATATGGAATTTCAGGTATGCATTTGATATTACCTAATAGAAGACTTATCAAACGGGGAGAAGAGTTAACGTGTCGGAGCTGTTCACAGACTCTCCATGATATATCATCTCGCCCAGATGCTGACGTAACCGGATTAATTATTCAAAGGGATCAAAATGACTAGTATTTAACTTCCAAAATTTAACTTATATGACAAATATTGTTATTTCTGTAGTCTTTGTAAATCGAGCTTGATCAAGAACCACAGGAATTTTTGTAAGATTTAGCGAAAACTAAATAGCAACAGCTTGGCCTAATATTTCATGGACAGTTGACATTTCTGTTGCGGAAGCATTAAGTAGCCACTTAATTCTTCAATGTGGTCTCTTGTCAGAATGTTAAAGCTTGTCCAGGAGCTGATTTTCTTGGGATAGATGTGATGATAAATACTGATTTATAGTTACCATAATGAGTTTGAGATACCTACCATAGTTTGTATTAGTGTAATATATATTACAATGTGTACATATTTTATTGAAGACAGTTAAATATTACATCAATGTATGCATAATGTCATGCTAAACAACTTCTAACACTCACGGATGCTGAGTTATAGCCAACTATCCAACATGTATACAGTTGGGTTGAATTTGGCTCCCATGTAAATGTAGCGCCAAAATGACACATAATATAATCATTTTAGAACTTGTTATAAGTGTTCATATATCAGGCTATGTGTTAGGATCTGAATTTTGGTTACTTCTTTCAAATATTCAAAATTATTATCAATTAAATTATATAAATGTTAACAAATGTAGAATTTAGTTTTTCCTATATTATTTCCAATATTTAAATATCTGCATTTCCACTAACTGATTATAAATACTGTTCCGTGTGTAAATTATCATTTTAAACAACTTTCAATTTGTGATAAATTTCTATAGGATCAACCAGTAATGGGTTAAAGCCCAATAACATACAAGGTTAAAATCTGCCCGAAATCGACGATCGTTTTCAAAGATTGTGACCAAAATGGTATTTATCTGGGAATCTGAGAAGTCCATCACATGATTCCATACAGTTTGAAGATCGAACAAACTAAAACTCATAGTGAGATTAATTCCATCCATTTGGTAGTCAACTCCAAAGTTCCAAGGACTTGCTCACGGACTACAAAGTTATTCATTCAGTCCTGTCAAACGCTCTACATCCCTTCATCCATTATAACTATGTAGTAGTGAGGAGCATAAAATACAACAAAATCCTCGCCTTAGGCCAAAGATTTCTTTCACCTCCTCACTCCCCAAAACACACGGGGCGACTCACAACTCGACCTTAGCTCCTCAGTCTCTAGCATTATCTCGCCCCAACACCCTCAATTTCTTTTATATTTCACTCACGTTCTGGTGGGCCGAGTCTTTAAGATTACGCACGTTTTGACGAAAATACAAAGTTGGTATGCAAATGTAATCATGGGGGGGATTTTTAAGGCAGCGCCTTATTTTCTCTGGCATAACTTGATGTTAAGACAAAATATTGATGAGCCTAAATGAAACCGTGAATCAAATTTTACCCCCATTGTGTCTATGTAGTATTCTAGCTGATGGTCGCCCTCCAGAATTTTACTATTTTATTGAGTTTATGAACACTTTAACTCGCTTACTGTAAAGTTCGGATATTTCAAGAATGTTTTGCACCGCACGAGTGAAGTATTCTGAAAATGTGCGTCATTATTTTTCACTGCGAGGACTCGTTTCGTTCTTGGAAAAGTTCCAAGATCAACAGCAAAAGAGTAAGTGGAGCGAGAACTCAGAAACTCCCGAGGTAAGCTGAGCGACCTGCCTAAATCACACCGTTTGTCCTTAAGACTTTAATGCAGGCACCAGAGAGGACAGCTGTTATGTTGTGGTGTTAATCACTGGTCGATAATTTGAGGTTGTAGGTCCATGATAACTGTAAATAATGGGCCACAACCTTCGATAATTAAGTTTGGTGAGCCATAACAATGATTAATTATGGTGAGGCAACAATTACTGATGTTAAGTGTAATGAGTCTATGAGGATAAAGGGTGATGGGACAGAGTCTATAATAATTGTTATGGACCATAATCTATAATGATTAAGTGATATGTAGCACAACCTATAATGTATTATGAAATATTTCAACTATGAAGACGAATCCGTTTTTAATTTTGTTTATTGTAGTTTATCTTGTGTTGTCTGTGTGTTGAGGACAATGTGTAGAAAATTGATCTGTAAATTTGTATGGCTTACACATCAGTAGGGTAGAGAAACAAGACACATATTTTATTATATTTTATTTATGTGTTTAACATATATAGACCTCACCCTCACCTCTCCTCTGTGATGATGAGCTTGGTTTGAGGCAATTTTTTAGCCTTAAGCACCTGTGAGTATGACATCACAGGCCCATTTTCGGGTTTGGTTTGGGGTCCTTTTATGGCCTCAACCACCTGAGGCTTCTCTTGTGGTGTAGTTATGGGAGCGGGGTTTTCTGACACCGAACAGCGATTTCCACGTTTCCGGGGAATCCTCTGGGGCTTTGGTGCGAGTTGGGGTCCTTTTATGGCCTCAACCACCTTAGGCTTCTGTTGTGGTGTAGTTATGGGAGCGGGGTTTTCTGACACCGAACCACGATTTCCACGTTTCCGGGGAATCCTCTGGGGCTTTGGTGCGAGTTGGGGTCCTTCTATGGCCTCAACCACCTGAGGCTTCTCTTGTGGTGTAGTTATGGGAGCGGGGTTTTCTGACACCGAACCACGATTTCCACGTTTCCGGGGAATCCTCTGGGGCTTTGGTGCGAGTTGGGGTCCTTTTACGGCCTCAACCACCTTAGGCTTCTCTTGTGGTGTAGTTATGGGAGCGGGGTTTTCTGACACCGAACAGCGATTTCCACGTTTCCGGGGAATCCTCTGGGGCTTTGGTGCGAGTTGGGGTCCTTTTATGGCCTCAACCACCTGAGGCTTCTCTTGTGTTGTGGTTTGAGGCTGTACTTTATCCTTAACCAAGTGTGAGTATGACATCACAGGCCCATTTTGTGGCTTGGGTTGGGGTTGTTTTGTAACCTGTGTTGGTTTGTTTCGCTCTTTCTCGTCAAGATCAACTAACTCGAGCCATGAGAGGCTCGAGTTAGCATAAGCGACAACGTCCAAAACTTCTGTATAAGTCATATTGCTCAAGTAATTTTTGTTTTATAAAAACTGTTATATCGAAGTACAATACAGACTTTGCTCACCGAGCTTCAGGACATCATGAAAAAATATCGAGGTAAACACGATTTTGTGACATAAAACCAAATAATGTAGGTTGGAACAGTGTAGTGTAGTGTAGAGGAGTAGTGCCGTGGTGAAGATACAGTATATAGTGATAGTAACGAACAGAGCTTATAGTAACATTAGTGAGGTACAGTATATAGTGATAGTAACGAACATAGCGTTTATAGTAACAGTAGTGAACATTGTGTATAGTAACAGTAGTGAACATTGTGTATAGTAACAGTAGTGAACATTGTGTATAGTAACAGTAGTGAACATTGTGTATAGCAACAGTAGTGAACATTGTGTATAGCAACAGTAGTGAACATTGTGTATAGTAACAGTAGTGAACATTGTGCATAGTAACAGTAGTGAACATTGTGTATAGCAACAGTAGTGAACATTGTGTATAGTAACAGTAGTGAACATTGTATATCGTAACAGTAGTGAACATTGTGTATAGTAACAGTAGTGAACATTGTGTATAGTAACAGTAGTAAACATTGTATATCGTAACAGTAGTGAACATTGTGTATAGTAACAGTAGCGAACATTGTGTATAGTAACAGTAGTGAACATTGTATATCGTAACAGTAGTGAACATTGTGTATAGTAACAGTAGTGAACATTGTGTATAGTAACAGTAGTGAACATTGTGTATAGTAACAGTAGTGAACATTGTGTATAGTAACAGTAGTGAACATTGTATATAGTAACAGTAGAGAACATTGTGTATAGTAACAGTAGTGAACATTGTGTATAGTAACAGTAGTGAACATTGTGTATAGCAACAGTAGTGAACATTGTGTATAGTAACAGTAGTGAACATTGTGTTTAGTAACAGTAGTGAACATTGTGTATAGTAACAGTAGTGAACATTGTGTATAGTAACAGTAGTGAACATTGTATATAGTAACAGTAGTGAACATTGTATATAGTAACAGTAGTGAACATTGTATATAGTAACAGTAGTGAACATTGTATATAGTAACAGT
>NW_024743513.1:0-9100 GCF_018991925.1 Homarus americanus
TTATATGACAAGATACTGTAGATGGTGTCATGGTCGTCTATTACAGTTATATGACAAGATGCTGTAGATGGTGTCATGGTCGTCTACTACAGTTATATGACAAGATGCTGTAGATGGTGTCATGGTCGTCTACTACAGTTATATGACAAGATGCTGTAGATGGTGTCATGGTCATCTACTTCAGTTATATGATAAGATGCTATAGATGGTGTCATGGTCGTCTACTACAGTTATATGACAAGATGCTGTATGTGGTGTCATGGTCGTCTACTACAGATATATGATAAGATGCTGTAGATGGTGTCATGGTCGTCTACTACAGTTATATGACAAGATGCTGTAGATGGTGTCATGGTCGTCTACTACAGTTATATGACAAGATGCTGTAGATGGTGTCATGGTCATCTACTACAGTTATATGATAAGATGCTGTAGATGGTGTCATGGTCGTCTACTACAGTTACATGATAAGATGCTGTAGATGGTGTCATGGTCGTCTACTACAGTTATATGACAAGATGCTGTAGATGGTGTCATGGTCGTCTACTACAGTTATATAATAAGATGCTGTAGATGGTGTCATGGTCATCTACTACAGTTATATGATAAGATGCTGTAGATGGTGTCATGGTCGTCTACTACAGTTATATGATAAGATGCTGTAGATGGTGTCATGGTCGTCTCTACAGTTACATGACAAAGATGCTGTAGATGAGTGTCATGATTAATCTACTACAGTTGCTGATAAGATGCCTTAGATAGTGTCGTAATTAAATCACTACGGTTATGTGACAAGATGCTGTAGATGGTGTCATGGTCGTCTACTACAGTTATAAGACAAGATGCTGTAGATGGTGTCATGGTCGTCTACTACAGTTATATGACAAGATGCTGTAGATGGTGTCATGGTCATCTACTACAGCTATATGACAAGATGCTGTAGATGGTGTCATGGTCGTCTACTACAGTTATATGACAAGATGCTGTAGATGGTGTCATGGTCGCCTACTACAGTTATATGACAAGATGCTGTAGATGGTGCCATGGTTGTCTACTACAGTTATATGATAAGATGCTGTAGATGGTGTCATGGCCGTCTACTACAGTTATATGACAAGATGCTGTAGATGGTGTCATGGTCGTCTACTACAGTTATATGATAAGATGCTGTAGATGGTGTCATGGTCGTCTACTACAGTTATATGACAAGATGCTGTAGATGGTGTCATGGTCGTCTACTACAGTTATATGATAAGATGCTGTAGATGGTGTCATGGTCGTCTACTACAGTTATATGACAAGATGCTGTAGATGGTGTCATGGTCGTCTACTACAGTTATATGACAAGATGCTGTAGATGGTGTCATGGTCGTCTACTACAGTTATATGATAAGATGCTGTAGATGGTGTCATGGTCGTCTACTACAGTTATATGACAAGATGCTGTAGATGGTGTCATGGTCGTCTACTACAGTTATATGATAAGATGCTGTAGATGGTGTCATGGTCGTCTACTACAGTTATATGATAAGATGCTGTAGATGGTGTCATGGTCGTCTACTACAGTTATATGATAAGATGCTGTAGATGGTGTCATGGTCGTCTACTACAGCTATATGACAAGATGCTGTAGATGGTGTCATGGTCGTCTACTACAGTTATATGATAAGATGCTGTAGATGGTGTCATGGTCGTCTACTACAGTTACATGACAAGATGCTGTAGATGGTGTCATGATCATCTACTACAGGGGGCGCCGGTGGGTAGAGCGGTACCGCTCTTGCCTCTCAAGCGAGATGTCACGGGTTCGATTCCCGGTCCGGTGGAAAGTTGTTCGGACACACTTCCCAGCCTCCCTTGGTCCTTGCTCACCTAGCAGCATAGTCGGTACCTGCTGTAAATCGAAAGCTGCGAATTCCTATTCAGGGAAAGTTGTTGGAGCTTCCAATAACTTGCTTAGACATACCCGGACCGAAGCTGATTCCCGGACCGTTGGAAGTTGTTTGGACTTCTTTTCCTAGCCCCCACATTAGTCCCTGTTCACCCAGGCAGTAAAAGTAGGCACTCTTGTAAGTCGAAAAGTTGCGAATTGTATTCAGGAGTTGTTGGAGCTCTAATAATTTGATGACATAAGCCATTAACTCTTCAGGCTTCTACGCCTTTGACTCTTCAGGCTTCTACGCCCTTAACTCATGAGACATAAAGGCAAGCATGAACTTAGCATGCTTTTCTGTTGGGCGCTGTAAACGCCTCTGCGCTTCACCTTACACAAGGATGTAGGGGTGCCCAATAAATAAAACAAAATAAAAAATAAATCATCTACAACAGTTACCTGGCAGCTGTCTCTTGAAAATTTCATAAAAAATAAAATAAAATGTTGTGTAAGACGCGAGGAGGGTGAAGACTCTCATGGTGTGGGAGGAAGAGCCTCAGTATTAGGCGCTCTTACCTCTCGATGATCACCTGGGGAGAATTTATCAGCTCCTTCTTGTTGATTATTTTCATCACGACACACACGCACACACAGTACGTGTGCACAAGTGTGGACAAAAAGAATTCGACAGGGAGTGAATGTAAGCTCGGCCTGCCTCATAAATAAAGAAAATCGCAGACTCATATCGTCAACTCCCCCCCCCCTCCCCCCTTCCTTCCTGCCTGACTGCTGAATTCCTTTTGTCCACAACTGTGCATATTGTACGTAAGCTTATTCATGTGCACGATTGTTAATGTTTTTATCTTAATGTTTATATCTTGTATAAATATGTATAAATGTGTAATAATGTATATTCAAACATTTTACACAACCAGCTACTCTGAATTTACAAGGAGAAAGAGAAGCTGTAAATCCTCCTCTGACACTTAGCATATTAATGAGACGCAGCAGGAGTGACGGTGGCCCACACACCACCACCTATAATTACTCCAAGTCTGTGTGGAAAGTTACAAAGAGAATGTTTCATTAACTATCTAATTCCTTCTTCATATATCCTGTAGCGTGAGAATATTATATCATTAACAAGGCGTTTATGGTTTATTTTCACTTGGTTTTAAAGGTACATTTGTGTGTGTGTGTGTGTGTGTGTGTGTGTGTGTGTGTGTGTGTGTGCGTGCGTCTTCGTAATATCGTTTAGTGGTGCAATATTTTTAAGAGATACATCACGTTTTATGTCCCTCTGGCAAAAACCTATACCGCCACTACACCTTCAACAATTTCAGGCAATAACAAATTTAAAAAATTCACTAAAACAATTAAAACAAAATACGATTGAAAGGACAATTGTCAGTTATACCAAGTCTCTCTTTACTTCATTAAGTCCTATTATATTCCTAACTACCTGACTCTTCATATGTTTATATCTCACCTGGTATGTGGAGTAGTGTGTACAGTTCTATGTTCCTGGTGATAAGTGTGGGGGAATATTGCCTCTCCCTTTGTTTCTCTGTCAGTAATTCGATCTGTCAACCCATCTGTCTGTCCCTCCGTCAATCTATCTGTCAATCCATCTGGCAGTCTGTCTACTCATCAGTCGTACATTTACACGATTGCACTGTTGGTTGGTTATAAGGAGACAAAGGTAAACATTCAAAAGGGTTTGTGTGGCTTCTTTGGCTGGAACTGGAAGTGAAGTCAAATCAAACTACACTTTATGTGAGACGCACCACAGGGACTCCAGCTCACCGCACACACCGGCTGGAACTACAGTACAACATACATATCAAGATTGGTTTATGGATTGCAAGGCAACAAGCTAGAAAGCAAAATTACCCTAAATATTTTTTTAAAGAATTATATGTAAGTATACGCAAGAAAATGGAGACCATTTATACTGAAAGAGAAAATAGAATACGCAGAGAGAGAGAGAGAGAGAGAGGGAGAGAGAGAGAGAGAGAGAGAGCAGTTGTAAAAGTTTGAAAAGGATATAGAATATCCTGATCAAAAGACGTAAAATGATATGCAATAAAACGATGGTGTTGTATTTAAAGAATAATCGGGAAATAAAGGAACAGTAAAACGTTCTCCACTGATGGTCCACCCTCTTAGGGTCCAAATTGGACGAGTGTGTAAAATAGTTACAGGTATAAACATATTATTGACACCTGTGTATAATATATTGATATTTCTGTGTTGTCATAATGATCAAGGGCTTAATTTACATGTGTATTAAGAATGACATTCTCCCCTGAGAACTTCAATAACCTACCATCTTCATCTAGATTATTATTATTATTGATGACTGTGTGTGTGTGTAATAATAATAATAATAGACCAACGGTTTATTGAAAGAGCATGGCAGCCGGAAGGCTGAAAATATACAATTACATAATTGGGGAATGGGTCTCTTGATTTACAAATGATGTACAAGTAACATAAGTGATACAAATATGACATAATAATTAGGTGTTGATAATTTTTACAATGGTTGGGACTGGGCTGTTCTTGTAGCAATCAGTTCGTGCTCGTATGGGCTGGATGCGGTTGGGCAGGTGTGTGGCCAGGACAGTAGCTTGGGGCAATGCAGGTGTGCTCCATCCTTCAGGTTAGGTCAGGTGAAGCCGTCAGGTCAGGTTAGGTCAGATCCAGCCAGAATCAGTATTGCTGTGTTTTTGAGCTTTTCCTTCGAGTTGAAATTGCCACTTTTGTGTATCACTTGTGGGTTAATCGTCAATCTTTGCACTGTACTGTTGGTGTGAGGTTGTTGATAAATCCAGATGGGAAGGCGGAGATGGGGCAGGGGAGGGCCCGACAGACCGGGCTGGCAGCTGTCTCCATGGTCAAGAGACCACGGCCGCGTTAGCGGGCAGCGCCGACTACACACGTCCTTACCCTATGAAGGCTGAGGGAAGTGTGTGTGTGTGTGTGTGTGTGGTGGTGGGTGTGTGTGTGTGTGTGTGTGTGTGTATGTGTGTGTGTGTGTGTGTGTGTGTGTGTGTGTGTGTGTGTGTGTGTGTGTGTGTGTGTGTGTGTGTGTGTGTGTGTGTGTGTGTGTGTGTGTGTGTGTGTGTGTGTGTGTGTGTGTGTGTGTGTGTGTGTGTGTGTGTGTGTGTGTGTGCGCGCGTGTGCGTAACACCAACAATGAAAGAGGAAATATGGAATCGTTCGTTTGTTCATATTTTTTACTATAACATTCAGAAGGGAATGTTACAGAGGTGTGATGGTACGCACTCTGTAGGTCGAGAGTGCTGAATATCTTGTAACGAGATAGGTTAGTCACCAAGTCGTCTATCCGGGGCAAAGGATAAGCATCCAGCTGAGTATACCTGTTGATGGTTTGGCTGTAGTCGATACAAGCCGCTTTTTGTGCCGCTCATTAGTAGTGATGAGGACTTGCGCCCTCCACGGTGAAGTGCTGGGTTCGATTATTCCTTCCGACAACATCTTATCGACTTCACCTTGGATGAAAACGCTGTCCGCTTGACCAAATCGTCTTGACTTCGTCGCAACAGGTTTACAGGGGGAGGTCAGATTAGAGAAGAGAGATGGTGGATCGACCAAAGCAGATGTTAGGCTACAATGATGAGGTGCTCTTTAGGCTCACTGAAATCAATTGTAACGCTACTGTGTAGTCTCATGAAATCTTGACCAAAAATAACGTCACTGCATAGGTCGGGAAGAACAGTCAGTTGAGTATCTGGACAGAGTTTCCCCTTGAGGGTAATATATACAGTACAGTGACCTAGTACTGGCCATGATAGGGACGACGAGGCCATAGACACGCGACCTGACACTGGATGACACTGCTGGATAGCGCGGTTTGATACAAACGATTTTGAGCTCCCGGTATCAACGATGGCTGCAGCTGTATCGTCATTAATAAGCACATATATGGTTGATCGAGCGAGACAACCAAGGGAAGTCGCAGATATTGAAGCCAAAGTAGGAGAGTGTAAGACCGCACAAGTGGAAGATGAAGTAGCAGGTGAATAACGAGATGATATGCATACTTTCGCAAAATGGCCTTTCTTGTTGCATTTGTGGCAAGTTGAATCGCGCGCAGGACACTGAAGTCGGTTATGCAGTGCTCCACCACAGAAATAACACTTTGGTTGATGAGTGGCAGCTAAGAGGGGAGACTCATCGCTGTCGATTTTCTCAGTTGAAGTAACAGCGAAAGCGTTCATAGGAGCCAGAGACCGAAGATAGAACTCGGAGTCTCTTTGAGTCAGATCGAGCGACGAGCCTGGTCGAACGCAATAGCCAAATCAAGAGTCTTGTTTTCTAAGAGCTGCTGTCTGATCATAGGAGATAGTAGACCATTGATAAAAGCGTCGTGGATATACTCGTCTCTGTTCGCCTCTGCGGTACTTGCTGAGCTGACGAAGTTCCTGTAAATATTGGTCCAAACTCTCGCCCGAGTGTTTCCTCCTGGTAGCTAGTAGATGACGGGCGAACACTTCGTTCTTCGTCTTTACGTACAAGTCCTTCAGAACCTGAATGGTTGCGTCGTACGAGACACAGTCGGCTATGTATTCGTACACAGATGGGGAGACGAAGTTGCAGAGTGGCTAGCTTGTCGGGCTCGAGAGCAGAAATGGAGGTGAGGAACGTGTTGAAGGTCCGGAACCAGTGGCGCCACTCCTTTGAAGCGGTGGGAGAGTTCGGCGCAGCATCCAGACGTTTCGGCCTCAGGAACTTATCCATTATGACTCAGTTTCAGTTATGAACAATAAATTGTGGTGAAAGAAGACTACAGTCGACCTTTTTCTATGCTGTATTGTTCATATAACTGACCAAGGGTAGTATGGCATCTGGAAGAGAACAAGAGAATATTCTAGTAAGTGAAAGGAACAATGAAAAGTATTAATATAATATAAGCCCAAACAAAAACAAAACCCACTGATAAGAAACATAACAGATGTACATACACACATAACAAGGTAGAAGACATGGGTTCAAGTGTACACCCACTAATAAATAATTCGGCACCCGTGTCATATTGTATCACGCCGTAAGAGTGCAGAATAATTATTTAGTGGCTGTACAAGTGTAGCATAACTTTATTACAAGAGGAAATGTGTGTAATATCCTCAGGTAAGGGACATTATCACCAAGAATGTTCACTAGTCATGGTGTATGTACAGTACTTCAGGATACCAACACAGCTGGCGTTGTATATAATATATGCCACATAAATCATATCATTTAAATCTTACTGTAGAGATAAAACACAGGAAACAAGAACGATGTTTGTCTTTGTTTCATCTTTTCCTACAGTGGGCCTTCAGTAACATGAGTATATATTCATGTATATATCTATGTCCTTACTTTAAAACACGTTTTCCTACACTATATCATGTTTTGTCAGCCACACAGTCCACTATAATAAACTCTGTGCACTCGTCGTGTCATTAAGGAACAACACCAAGAGTGAAACATTTACCTCAACAGTGTCACAGGTATGTAACCGCTAATTAAGTCAAACGTCCGGCGGCCATGTGAGTAATGAGAAATTTATCTAATAAAGTCTGAAACAGGAAAGGGGGTTTATGATCCAGCATATCTCTCTCTCTCTCTCTCTCTCTCTCTCTCTCTCTCTCTCTCTCTCTCTCTCTCTCTCTCTCGCGCGCTTCAGACTAGATGTACAGATGTTGCGTGAAAGTGACCATATAACCTATGTATGTGTGTGTGTCCCTTGATGTTAGCCTTCCAGGTTTACTTCAGACAGGAATATATACACACGTTATATAAGAATGGGCCTTAAAAGCAGAATTAATAAAACCAAATTCTCTATAATTCAACTCCGATGTACAATAAAATAACTCATAAGGTTTGAGATTCTTTCTCTCTACAAACCAATTGACAATAACACGAGTAGTAGTAACTGTGGCGATAAATCTATGTGAATGAACCAAATCTCCGGTCAGTTTTCTATTGCGCATTATTGGCAAGACCTGGGCATACATTGGCTGTTATTTGCACCTGAACATGTGTCAGAGTTTGTCAAGTTTGGTTTGAATGGAGTTCATGATTGGTGCTGCCACGACATACTTATTCTTTACCTGATCTAATCTGATCACTCCTCCAATAAGCCTGGGTAACTCTCGTCTCAGTAGCTTGTAGGTGAGATCCTGTTTTAGTTGTGACCAGACCTCCGACCCAGTTGTTACAATGGGGTTTAAAATGATATGAATATAATTGTTTTCCATTTTACGATTTAAGGATAGGATACAGCCTACATTACTTACTTTACCATTATATTTACTAAGTCTATTGAGTTCAAGTTGTTGTATATTATTCTCATTACAGATTACTCCAAAGTATTCATTTTTTTTTACTTGATTCAGCTTATTATCTTTATATAGATGTTGTCTTCTTCTTAATGTCTACTTACGTTTATAACTTCCGTCTTTATTTTGTTGAGTGTCAAACCTTTTTCATTAAGTACACTGTTTCATCTCTCCATGGCAGCTGGCAGGTCTCTCACTCTCAGCGATAACTGCTACTTCCTCAGTGTAAGGGGTGACAGTATTCAACCCTGCCTGGCCCCTGTCTCTACTTCACACCGCTCGCTCACTATTTCTCTGTTCAATACTCAACTCACACTGATGATACAGGCTTTGTATCCCACTCATTAACTTTGGCTCTATATCATATTAGTAATGTTCCAAAGCTCTGCAGAAGTTGTTGATATTGATTTTTTCTTATCCCTTTCCCAACTCTTCTCCGGGATAATGTTAAGGTAAACATAGGTCCGAGGTGTCCTACTGGTGCCATGATGACAACTCCCCAACACTTTTCCTCAACCCGTGTCCATAATCTTGTCTCGGTGTCATTTACTTTCCCCGCAAGTAACAACAGAAAGATTCCTTGATGTTACGACTGTCTGGTCTAACTCCCTTCTTAAATATTGGGCAGACACTTGCTCTCTGCCAGTCTAGTGGGACCTTCTCTCGCTTCCAAACAATATCAAATATTCGCCTCAGCTATGTGGTACATCCGCACCTGCTGCCACTAACTATTTCTTCTTGTTCTTCGTCGTCTCCTGGTGCTTCGTCCTACTCTTCGTTTGTGTCCACATGTTCTTCCTCTATATCAATATTTTCACGTCCTTCACCACGTTTATGTTCCAAGTTATTTTTTTCCATCTTTGCACTTTGTCCT
>NW_024743514.1:0-14052 GCF_018991925.1 Homarus americanus
GAGCAACTGAAACAAGTTGTTGTCACTCCTTCTACTTTATAGTTAAGATTTCAATTGTGTTTAATTACCTGTTTCTGAAAGAGACTTTCTTGTTGCAGGTGACCTTCCTGGAAATTACCGAGACTTAGTGTGCTTTGAAAAAGTCCTCTGGAGAGTGGGTCCAGGACTTACATCTGCAAACTTCCTGTTTCTTGGGTTGAGGTGAGTGTTCTTCTTTACTGACAACATGTTTGTTTATTTCTGTGAATTAATATGTAGTAATATCTAGATAATATGCATGTTAAAATAAAATTTTGGATAAAATTAGAGCAATACAGTCATGGGGCAGGGCATCTTTTCTCACCTGAGAAAAAAATGCACTACAGATGCTCCTCTACTTGCGAAAGAGTTACATTCTTGAGTCTTGTTTGTAAGTCCAACTTTACTCCTGTAGATACCAAACTTATTGTAAAAACTGAAAAGATTATGGATATTTAGCCCAGCTATACCCTTTAATACAGCCTTAAAACCTGGCTCACTCTTCTCCTCTTAGGTAATGTTTGTTTTATCTGGAATTTTCTTCAAAATAATCCAGTCTCATCCACATTAAACACTTGTTCTGGCAGGTAACCCCGCTCATTGATGATGTTTGTTTCTCTGAAAATTTGTAAGTTGAACGTTCTTAAGTAGAGGAGCACCTTTATAGTGGTGTTTCCTTATTATTTCACACTATTATACTTAGCAATATTATAAATCTCTGGCTAATAATAGGGACGGAAAGATAAATACTGAAAGGCAAATGAGTTTTTTATTATTTTTTTATTTTGGGGGGGTTTATGAGGGGGGTGTAAGACGAGTGCTGTTTTTGGTGATCATTAACTTGTTTTACAGTATTAGTCCACAATAATAAGAAAATTTGGGAGAAAAAATTCGGTTATTGTTGGGGTTGAGGCAACTAGATATGTCTGATTACAGCAAATGTGTTATTGTCAATTTGTAGGTGAAAGATTTTATCCTCAATAGATGTAGGTTAACATTACACCTGGAGGCAAATGCCTAAAGAAGGAAGGATATTCCTTTTAGTTGTGTGAAAAAATATTAAAGAAAGTATATTATCATAAATTTTCTTTTACAGAAAAGATGTATACTACTCCCACGAGGAAAGAACGACTATCTTTGATTATATCGTCAAAACGAAGAGGTTCGGAGAGGTTAAAGGCACAGTGTTTGGCAGGATATGGCCGAGGCCCAGGTAATACTACACCTCTTACTGCAGTACCTGTTCCTGTTATAGCACATGAACCATCATGTTTATTAATACTCTACTTGTTTTATGCATGCATACATACAGTCAGCCCTTAACATACGCGGGGGTTAGGTAAGAGAGATACCCATGAATGTTAAAAATCCGTGTACTTTTGCCTCCCCCCCTAAAAAACCCCTGGCCCCCCATGTCCTTATTTACCATATATTCCTGTGTGTAGTTCGAGTTTTTAAGACTAAATTATTTGGCAAAAAATTAGGGGTCGACCTCTAAACGGCTAATAGTTTCGTTAGGTTGAAAAATATTTACCAGGAACTACCAGTAAACAATGGAAACGACGCACCACCGGCTGTGAGTGTCGGTACAGCTGCCAGGACAGATCTCTTGCATCATAATAGCAAGCCCAAAGTAACCAAATGCATGGTATGGTATACACAGGATGATGTAAAACAAAGTATTCATTTTTTAAAGTTTATTTATAGATACTGTACATAAATTTTTGTTCATTACATTTGAAACATCAATCTTTGTTAATTAAATTTGAAACAAAAGAAAACTACGATACCGTATTCTCATTAAAATATTACATCACAAGTATATTTTACCTTAACTGTGACTGAATGAATATATTCTCAGAAATAAATATGGAAATGTAATATTTTGGCTGAAATGACGTACATATTACAGTGGAAAGTGGGATAAAATCATGACAAAAACAATGACTCGCTTTCTTTCGTTGTTTGAAAGATTTTACCGTAATCGCATTTCGAATGGTTTTGAGTTAAAAAACTGTTGTACCGTACCGTATTACAATAATATTCTATCCTATCATTAGCCTCATAATCCCACAACTGAAAACCATTCAGCTACACTTTATCCTCACTTTCCACTGTTAAAAAATATTACATTTCCATATTCTCAGAAATAAATAGTAGTTTTGTTGAAACGTAATGTACAGTATTTAATATTAAAATGCAAAAAGAGCTATAAAATCAATTAATCCTATACATCCGTAATGTACTGGCTGGCATCCCCACTCGTCCCTGCTGCCGCCAGTCACCGCACCTCCCCGCTCTATGCCTCCGCCTCCTCCACGTCGTCACTACTGTTGTATTACAATAATATTCTATCCTAATTCACTTGAATAAGTACTACGATACCATATTTCTGAATATTTTCATTAAAATCCATCAAAATCTATTTCCTTGTCATCGTCTTAAGCACCAAAGAGCTCCTCCCAGTCTTCTTGAATATCATAGATACCCAAACTGGATTTCAGAAATAATAGTGGCTGTTGAACGTATAGGGTTTCACACGTAAATAGGAGCAAAATATATGACTAAACAAAGACTAATTAACCCTTCCTGTTCTAAAATGTTATCATTAATAGTTTTCAGTTAAAATACTGTTATATTACAATGATATTCTATTCATACTGTGCTTGATATACTACATTCACGGAAATGTAATATTTTTGCTGAAATGACGTATGTATTACAGTGGAAAGTGGGATAAAATCGTGACGAAAACAATGACTTTCGCTTTGTTTCGTTCAAAAGATGTTACCGTAATGTAAATGTAAATGGATCAAAATAAATGAAGAAATTTATGTAAATCTACCCAAAAATGCAGTTGAAAAACTTTTTATAAAATGTACTACAGTATTGTACACTAATGTACTACATTTTTTATATCTTGAGCAAAATATATGACGCTTATATTCAAATTAATCTCTGTCTTGCAAGGATTTCAGCAATGCAAATTATATTACAGTAAAAGTCCAAAAATCCGGATGCCAGAAATCCGGACCACCCGAGAATCCTGATTTTTTTTTTTATTTATTTATTTATTTATTTTTTTTAGCAGGCTTTTGTGTGTATGTGCGCATGCGTGAGCGCCACAGCTGCACAGCGACAACAAGCGACCACGTGGTCGCCAATTTAAAACGAGCAATCAAACTGTGACAACATACCGTTTATAGGTCGACCCTGATTTTTTGATCAAGAAATCTTTAATTTATGATATTCCTCGTTTATAGTTTGACCCACGTTTTTGAGGGTAATGGAACAGCAAAACCTTCAGTAAAAACATTCTATGTCCTATAAACTGAGGCTCGCCGTCCCTGAAACACGAGTGCCGAAGGCAAATTGTTTACCATTTATTATTAAGACACTTTACACTGAAACGCGGGTAGTTTCAACAAAAATATTGTATATTTCCATTCAAATATTTATTCAAGTCAATTAGGAGGGAATATTATTGTAATACAACAGTTTTTTAACTAAACCATTCGAAAAGCGATTTCGGTAACATCTTTTGAAGGAAAGAAAGCGAAAGTCATTGTTTTCGTCACGATTTTATCCCACTTTCCACTGTAATCTGTACGTAATTTTAGCAAAAATATTACATTTCGTGAATGTATTATATCAAGCACAGTATGAATAGAATATCATTGTAATATAACAGAATTTTATCCGAAAACTATTAAAAAAACGAGTAACATCTTAAGAACATCGGAAGCTTAGGAAAAGTCTTTTGTTTTCGTCATGTATTTTTATCCTATTTTACATTGAAATACATCACGTTTCAGCAAAACTATTTATTTCCAAGAATATATTCATTCAGGCGCAGTTTAAGTGAAATATCCGTGTGATGTAATAGTTTTTTAACTGAAAACGATTCGAAAAACACGTACCCTCTAGCCCCGTTCAAGGAGAGGACTAGGAGAAGCTGTTTGGTGCTGCAGACGATGACAAGGAAAATGATTTTGATGGATTTTAATGAAAATATTCAGAAATATGGTTTTGTAGTATTTATTCAAGTCAATTAGGATAGAATATTATTGTAATACAACAGTTTTGTAACTGAAAACCATTCGAAAAGCGATTACGGTAACATCTTTTGAACGAAAGAAAGATAAAGTCATTGTTTTCGTCACGATTTTATCCAACTTTCCACTGTGATACGTACGCCATTTCAGCAAAAATATTAAATTTCCGTGAATGCATTATATCAGGCACAGTATGAATAGAATACCGGTGTAACATAACATTATTTTCAGTCTTACTCTTTCCATTTACAGAGTACTGCACAAGCCCATGATAATGGCTCCTATAGTAGATAAACTTCGTTGTGTGAAGAGAAAGAATAACTCGTTGAAATTGAGTGACAAACTTGAAATAATTAAGAAACTAGAATGTGGTGTGAGCAATACTGTTCTAATGGAAACATACGACATTGGAAAGTCTACATTTTATGATATAAAAAAGGCAAAGAATAAAATTCTAGAATTCACAGCTTTTTCATTAAAACTGCTCGTTTTGGGACAGATGTTACCCTCACTAACAAACATGGCAGGTTTTCTGCAGGTACAATACTACAGTTTCCTCCCATACTGTACAGTTTTAACAGACCAACTGCCTAAACGGCTCATTACCGGTAATTACGACGTCGCTACGTGAATCCTAATTTAATGTTGACTCGGCCATAGTGAGCTTTAACATTTATGCCACTGATGAATGAGTCTTGATCACACACAACTATAAGGTGGCCTTCTCTTGCCACTCCATCTCTCCTCTGGCCTTTATTGTGTAAAAGCCAAGAATTATTATTGTGTGAGGATGTAGTGGATCTGAGGTGACAATGATAAATATTTTGGCGTTAAGTCGGTGGTGTGGTACTGTGCAGGTCTGACCCACCTGTTACAAACTACTGCAGGGAGTGAAGACCTTCCTTAAAAGGTTTAACTTGGCAGGATTCAGAAGGCCACAACACAGACGTCCTCAACGGCACTTGATGGTTTATAACGGCCATTTATTATTACTTACTTTTGACCTTGATGATGTGGTTCAGCCATTATCAGCTGCAGGTCAGGAACACAAAGGACTGTTCCTATATAATGCTCACTGAGTAAATGAGGATAGTTGCTTCAAGGCTCCACTGGGCAGATTGTTACCAGGTTTTATTTACAATTCACAATTATTACATGGAATTATACATTTTCCACAATATATACTAAACTGTATACCTGTGTTGTCTATATACATGGTGAACTGTATACCTGGGTTGTCTATATTGTTTTAGCTGTGGTAAGATACCAAACTATCTCACTTGTTAACACTTGCCTGAACGAGTGTAGGTTAGTCGCTGGTACCTTTGATGCAGCCGAGTGAGATATAGAGTCATCTCACGTCATGTCACCTTTGATGCAGCTGAGTGAGATATAGGGTCATCTCACGTCATGTCACCTTTGATGCAGCTGAGTGAGATATAGGGTCATCTCACGTCATGTCACCTTTGATGCAGCTGAGTGAGATATAGGGTCATCTCACGTCATGTTACCTTTGATACAGCTGAGTGAGATATAGGGTCATCTCACCTTTGATACAGCTGAGTGAGATATAGGGTCATCTCACGTCATGTTACCTTTGATACAGTCGTAGATAGTTTAAATTGTCACAGCTGTCCTGAGTTGTACTTGTAATTATCTTCGCTTGTAAGTTAAGCAAGACACACAGATAATGTTCTCTTCACTCGTTGTTCCTTGGTTTAATGTAAACACACATGCTGATTTAATAGTTATATTGGGTAGTAATGTCTGTACAATTATTTGGTATTGACAGACTAATGAGCATTAGCTATTGGCTTGTAATTAGCTGATATAATTAGAGAGAGGTACAGCCCGGAGAGCTGGTCTCACTTTAGGGCATCGTGTCGGGCTGTGAACTGGGCTGAACTCTCTTGAGTCTGGTGACTGGACAGTAACCACACTTCAACAGGTCATTAACTAAACAGCCTACCACACACTGAGGGATGAGTCTGTAGTTTAATGGGCTGTACACCCTAGGAGGTGTGACAGAAGAAATGTTTATGGGCTGTAAACCCTAGGAGGTGTGACAGATCAAATGTTTATGGGTTGTACACCCTAGGAGGTGTGACAGAACAAATGTTTATGGGCTGTTCACCCTAGGAGGTGTGACAGAACAAATGTTTATGGGCTGTACACCCTAGGAGGTGTGACATCAAATGTTTATGGGCTGTACACCCTAGGAGGTATGACAGATCAAATGTTTATGGGCTGTACACCCTAGGAGATGTGACAGAACAAATGTTTATGGGCTGTACACCCAAGGAGGTGTGACAGAACAAATGTTTATGGGCTGTGCACCCTAGGAGGTGTGACAGAACAAATGTTTATGGGCTGTACACCCTAGGAGGTGTGACAGAACAAATGTTTATGGGCTGTACACCCTAGGAGGTGTGGCAGAACAAATGTTTATGGGCTGTGCACCCTAGGAGGTGTGACAGAAGAAATGTTTATGGGCTGTGCACCCTAGGAGGTGTGACAGAACACATGTTTATGTCGCTGTATGCTCAATAGTCTGGGTGATAGAATGTATATAATGAATATATGTCCTTAGCTCATATTTATATAATATTAATGTGAGAGGCTAATACAATATACTGAACTGTATACCTATACAGTATTGTCTATATACATGGTGAACTGTATACCTGTATTAACTATATACATGCTGAACTGTATACCTACATTGTCTATATGCAGGTTGAACCAATTGTAAGCTTATGTGATAAGTTTACATAATAATTATATATCTATCTATCTAAAGTAGTCTAGTGTATGTAAATATGTTGATCTTTTCCCTGATAATGTTGTTTCATCACAGGTGTTACTCTGTTGTAGTGTGAGGTGGAGGTCAATATTAAACTGAGGTGTTTAGCTGTGGCTCTGGAAGATTAACAATTTGTCTTATTTTAATTATAAACCACAACACCTTTATTTATCACTGTTTATCCAGGTATAATTTGGCTAAATTTATATTTTAATTTTACCAGGACTTAGAATTCCATCACAATATGATTTGAAATTAAGGAACAAAATTGTTTTTAAGGACTTTAGAATTAATGTGATTTAGTGAGACTGTTGAACCGTTCAGGTACTTTACATATATTTACCATTTAGGTTAAACTAAGCCATAAATACATTTTATTGTTCGTTTAGGATTCTATCTCATTAGTTCGGCGTCATTTAATGTTGCCGTAAAATCTGTCGAGTGACTTAAGCGGCAATTATTGTGTTATAGTCATGCCAGTTAATGTTGTTTTAGGAGATACAATTTATTGTGTAGTGATCTCCGTTAAAACAAACTATTTTTATTGTCCAAATTTGTCGCGCTGGGTTATGAAGGTGTGCGTGGTGGGAAAGGCTTTGGAATAAGGAATACTGAAGGTGAAAGAACACTTGAGTTTGGGGATGGTATGTAACATGTGTTTAAGAATAGGGCAAGTAGGCTGACTGTGTAGGCCTAAGGCAGGTGGCACAGAAACCCAGATTGGCTACATTTTGGTCAGGAAATTAGAACAGGTTGCTTGTGTGTGTGTGTGTGTGTGTTACTTAAAGATGGAGGGAGAGGAAGAAGGTGGATGTTCCAAGAAGGAGAGTGTGGGAATTGTGAAGGAACTGAAAAGAGAGATAAAAAGAGAAAAGAAGATTGTGTGAGATGTGGAAGATGGTTGGCAACAGAGAGAAGTACAGTACCTGGAGGCTAAACTGAGATGGTTCAGGAGAGAAAGGAGGAAACTAACTGGGTCAAGAGATACACAAATGAATGTGGAGGGGAGGGGAGTTACAGGTAGGCAAAGAATGACATGAGGATAGGTTGTAAAGAAATGTCGGTGCTACTATAGTACCTGAGTATGTTTGTTGGTTGGAATGATGAGGAACAATCTGAACAGAAAACAAATGAATACAGTAATTGAACACAAAAAATTTAGGAATTGTCGAGTAATATCAAAATATTCGGAACTCGGTTAATTCGTATTTTCAGTAATTCGAGTGATGCAGAGTGTCTTTTTGTCAAATCAATGAGGGTATAGTGCCGTTTGTGGTGCACCGAATTACTGAAAATACAAATTAACCGAGTTCCGAATATTTTGACATTATTCGACACTTTCTCAATCTTTTCGTTTTCTGTTCAGATTGTTCCTCATTATTCCAACCAACAAACATACTCAGTTACCATGCCTTGACTGCCACACAAAATAATCTTATTTATAATTACTGTGCAAACAAATATTTTTTAAGTGCACAAACAGTAATAATAAAGTAAATAATACAGTAATAAATAAATGTAAGACTTACTGTACATTGTGAGGTGAACTGATAATATGTGGATGATATTCAGAAAGTGTAATAGTATTGAGGATCAGGTCTGGGGTCCACTGCTGTCATCAAGAAGATTAATCCCCAACCTACCTAACTCAGGAGACCGTTCCTTTGTTCTATGTGTTTCTCCCTTGTTTTGTTGTGTTAGTTGGCAGAAGAGGGACCTATTGTGTGTTTTATCCCAGCTGAGAAGAGATACGTAATTTGTGTATTATTGTGGGTAAAAATAAGTATATATTAAATGCGTCCTCCGAAAGCGTCAATTTGCTACCAGAGTTTAACAGTTAATTCTTGTATAATATTTCTGATAAACTTCCTACATGTTTATGTTTGAAATAATTAATGTATGAATCTTTATATAATTTAGCTAAATGTCTTTCTCGTTAGAAATGGTCATTATGAATAAACTCATTTAGAAATACATCATTACTTTAGGAGGAAATCGGACAGATTTGCAACAGCCAATCAGGTGTAACTCTTGAGGAGGGGGCGGGGCATCTCTTCTCATTTGATAAAAAATGCACTATAGTCAAATCAGCTCCAAAATTTCATCTTATATTTCTCCAATGAGGGTTTTTACTTCATTTACCAGTGTGGCCGTTACACTTATGGAATATCATCTACGATCTCACCGCTCATTATTTATTACTGTATTATTTACTTTATTATTGTAAGTACATTTTATAACTATTTATATTTGCCTAATAATTATAAATATAATATTGTATATGACAGCCAAGGCAACATTTGAACCACTCAGGTATTTCATATTCATTCCAAATTCAAATCGTTCAATTAATTTTTTGAGAAACATATGAATTACAGCGATCCTATTCAATGAAAGTCCAAAAATTCATTGTTTAAAAATATTCAAAGTCCAAAAATTCATCATTTAAAATATTTTAAGTCCAAAAATTAATCGTTAAAAATATTGTAAGTCTAAAAATTCATCGTTTAAAGTATTCCAAGTCCAAAAATTCATTGTTTAAAAATATTCTAAGTCCAAAAGTGGCCAAAATTATTCTTGGGCATATTTTTAATAATAAATTTTTGTGTGGTTTTAGAGGTAAAACATTTGTGTCATTCTTACGAGCTCCAGCTTGGCATCTGTGTACCGGTATTATAAGGCATAACGGACTACCTGGACGTGGGGAGAGTTACTCTTCCCACTGCCAGGTAGTCCATTATGCTTGTATTTTTTTATATTATTGGTGAATGATAATTTGAAGGCTTTCCTCCGGTGACCCTTCCTATTAGCTTTTACCAAATTTTTTCAACGTTATTCTTGGCAATGGCAAACTCAAAAGTAAGGCGCAAATTTTACAATTTTAGCCTTACATAAGTAATTTATTTATCATTTAGCTATTTTTAAGTTTATTTCAGTTTTTTTTTTTTTTTTTTTTATATATATATATTTTATTTATATATTGTTTATTTATATATTGCTTATTTTTCAAATTTATATATATTTTTCATTTGTATATAATGAATTAAGATATTTTTTTTCAAGTATTTCAATTAATTATTTTGCTTCAAAATCTGAACTTGGTCAATTTTCTGTAAAAGTTGAAAATATTGTAAATGCTGGAAAAGGTTAATAAAGACGTAATGACATTTAGACATTTATTAATGGAAACTTAATGGCTCTAAATTTACAGGCCAGGGCAGCAAGCACAGAGCAGAGCCGTCCAGGGCAGCAGCATGCACAGAGCAGAGCCGTCCAGGGCAGCAGCACACGCAGAGCCGTCCAGGGCGGCAGCAGCAGCACACAGAGCAGAGCCATCTAGGACAGCAGCACACACAGAGCAGAGCCGTCCAGGGCAGCAGCCAGCCAGCAAGCAAGCAAGTACAGAGCAGAGCCGTCCAGGGCAGCAGCCAGCAAGCAAGCACAGAGCAGAGCCATCCAGGGCAGCAGCCAGCAAGCAAGCACAGGGAAGTCCAAGGCAGTAGCCAGTAAGCACAGTCTTGGGCAGCAAGGCACTCCAGTGTTCAGAACATTTCTGTACAAAATAAAATGTAAAATTAATATTCAAATTTTTTAACAATAAAAATGTTTTAAATATAGTAATGACAAAATGAACTGTAGTGTTTTAGACAAAATTCCTTAACACTTGACAGAACCAAATTTATAAACTCAATAGAAAAATAAGAATTTTTGTTAATTTGAATTTTTCACCAAATGATCCTTGAGAACAAGTGTCTAGGGAATATTATCAGTAACTGTACAGCAACTTAACCTAAGTATACAAGTTATGGTTCATATTAACTAAACTATAAAAACCAAAAACCTTTCATTACAAAACTTATCCACAAGTGAGTTTAGTTTAACCATAATAGTTATTGATGCTTAACTACAATATTTCCTGTATCTTTGGTTTAGTTTTGTTAATATATTTTAAATGTTTTCTTTCAATGACTTGACACAGAACTTATTGATTTGTGATGAATATTTTTACTTTCCACTAACTTTACGTCAATGAATTCCTCGAGTGGGTCAGTCACAGGTCTGGTACAGTATTACAAGTGAATGTGGCTAAGAGCACTTTATTATTTACTAAACATATTCATCTTGTAGGTAACTTTATGTACTTTACTGAATTAAAGTCAAGCATAAACATGACCAATAATTATTTCTGGTATAAATTTGATGTATTAAACGATTGGTTGAGAAGTTATAAGTAGTTACGGCCAGAGGCCAGTTTTGGGGCTTTTAACTGGTCAATTGTTATGATATTCCTGTCATCAATAAAGGATCATAGGTATAGTCAGGGTCAAAAGTGTTGAACACTTGGCAATATCTGTCATCTACTCGAGTTATATGTTTGGGATATACTGTACTAATAACAACAGTACTATCATATGCCTGAACCACAAAATAGGACTAAACTACTTAATACCAAAGATCTTCGGTACTTACATGCCAAATACTGTCAAGTGTTCAGCACTTTTGACCAAGACTGTACAACTACATCAATTCTAGCCCCATAATCCCCTTTCAATATTCTCGACCCTTTACACATTTTCTCTTGTATATAAATTTAAGTACAATTTCTCCATTACTTTCTATTTTGTCTTGAAATTTATAGCACCAAGAAATCTAGTATGGTCATTGAATATCCCAGAGCAATTTGTTTGCCTTTGGTTTTAAGGATAAACTGGCAGAGAAATTCCAATCCGAGAGTTGGAAAAGTTCATTTTGACACATGCCGATAAAGTAAACTTTACTCCCCTCAAGTGATCATTCCGAGGCTATTTTATATGTAATATCTTGTTTTTTGTGTATTTTTACATCAACTGAACTTGTTATATTCTTTACCTGAGGTAGAGAGGAGGGGTGGATGGCTGGGTCTGGGCTGTATCACCTGCTTCCTTTAGTTATGTTGTGAATCACTTGCCATCCTGATATTGGAGGAGAGAAGCCTGGTACAGCAGTACAAGTGAGGCAAGAGGTGTGGTACAGCAGAGTGCACACCTCTCCTTGACAAGGTCCAGAACCTACTGGAAGTAGTCAAGTTATTACCTATAAAAAGTTTCAAGTAAAATATTTTCACAATACTAATTTATCCTAATACAGTATTGTATAACATGACCCTAAAATGAAGGTTTTATCCTCTATGGAAGTACCACATTAATCCACGTAATCTAGTACAGTGATCCCTCGGTTAACGAATTACCTTCCATAGAATTCTTAACTTCCATTCACGAACATTCCCTCGATTAACGAAGTCCTTACGAGCGCCCCTCAACATGTTTTCGCTTGCTCACTAGCTGTCGTATTAGTCCGCCAATACAGTAATCGGTTCTAGGGCTTAAATTCCTTACTATTTTAGTAAATATCAAGAAGTTTGTACTATTCAATAATTTTAAGTCTTGTATTGAAATGGTGCCATGGGGTGACTTCTCCCTTCTCCACCCCCATTCTAATTCCCATCATCATCACCCAGGAGCCTTCTACATACACACCTCAAAGTAAGTGTACTACCTTTTTTGTTGACTTTAGGCAATTTTCGGTGAGTTGGAACCAATTGCCCAAAAACCCATTGAAACAATGGTTTCGGCTAACGAGCAACGTTCTAGAAAGAATTGTGCTCGTTAACCGAGGGACCACTGTACAGTAATTAAAGAACACCACATTAGTAATGCACCGTTAATAACCAGATTCAAAACTCTCCCAATAATCTGCTGCCAGAGTTAATGCTATAATTTAGGTCAATTTTATCATGCAGGTAAAACAGTTAAGTCACTATATATAGTCTCACCACCAAAGCCAGACTATAAACAAAGTATCGGCCAAATACAGTATTTAAATAAAACAAACTTGCCGTTAGTATGTTCATCAATGTTAAATAACCCGGCCCTCGCCTAGTGTTGGTAAACCAGCCAAGGTGCCCGGGAAAGTCCTTACTATTGATGTGAAAATGAAAGCAATAAGAGTCGGGTCAGAGCAGCATCGGGACAACAGATAAACCAGACCAAGACCAGAAAATATTATCTTGCGGTGTTACTAAATTAATATTTATTTATTATCGAAGTTAAAGTCTCCTCATGACGGCCATTTTTGTTGTATTATCCTCAAGTGGTCTTCATCAGCTTAATGTTTACTTGTACAGAGATGGTGGTGTTAAAGACTAGCATTTCTAAGCAACAGCGACTTTCTAATATTTAAGACTTATTTTGGAACATTTATTCATTATTTACTCATTCTTTAATAAAATGGGATTTAAATCATGGTATTTATCATTTTGACTAATTTTGTTATAAAAACTCCTCTCCAGCCTCAACCTACGTTATTCATTCTAAGAGTTATGATACTGTAGCAGGTCGTTCTTGGTTCTAATTTGGGTAATATTGGTCAATAAAATATCTAATGTACTTTACCGATGTTACAGTATATATAACAATCTTATCAGTGACAGTCTTTACCAGATTATTTTTCTCTTCACATTAAACAAAAGCTACTTTGTCTGGCCTGTTAATATATCCATTACCTTACAATGAAGTGCTATAGACAGACTTCCACAGAGGACACTGCCATGTTATCCAATAAAACATTATGATCAGCAGCCAAAAGTAAACTTCCCATAATAAGTGAACAGATTACAGTAACTGGTTTCCGTAATTACTGTGTCATGATCGTGATAATGGCTAACCTGAAAACCTTAAGGATTCATATTACGCTCAAACGTCCACAAAACCTTCCGAGTCCCCCAGTGGAAACGTCCCCCGTTTTCTCCGTTGCCCCGTCTTTGTCTTAAGGGAACTTTGAATATAATCCACGGATTTCGTAGCCGACACTATGTTGGGACCTGTTGCCATCCAACCCTTTGTAATCAATTTAATTTTGCTTTTGATAGCTGAGTCAGAGCATTGTTAGTGAAGATAATAGTAGGGAATGAAACTGAGTTCATAGTCTCAGTTTCAACGTCAGTGTACAGTAAATTAATTCATCGGAATAGAAGTAGGTGGACTCCCTGGCCTGTTTTGAGTGAGGGCCCCCGCAGGCATTTCTACCGTTAGTGAGTGCCCGTCCCTTCACCCATACAGGTATGCCATTCCACTCTGTGCTATAATTCGCCCTTCTTTAAGTGATTTGACCCAATTAATAGTCGATTGTGCAAGTGTT
>NW_024743515.1:0-2598 GCF_018991925.1 Homarus americanus
CCTGGTCGAGAATTAACAATGCCCTCATCGAGTATAACATATCCTCATCGAGCATAACAAAGGCCCTGGTCGAGCATAACAAAAGCCCCTAGGCGAGTATAACAAAGTCCCATGATCGAGTATAGCCTGAGATCGATATAAAAAGTATTCCTTGTCGAGTATATATCAAAGGCCCTGATTGAGCATGCTAAATAAAGCGGCACTCTCAACGAGTACAATAACAAAGGCTCCCCTATCGAGTATAACAAGGCCCCCATCGAGGCCCCTGATCGCGATAACAAAGACCCCTGAATCGAGTATATAAATTCCCTTGATCGAGTATAACAAAGTCTTCGGATCGAATATAACAAAGGCCCCTGATCAAGTATAACAAAACCGATCGGGAGTATATGTAAAATTTCAAGTCGAATATAACAAAAGGCCCCTGCTCGGAGTATAACAAAACCCCTGATCGAGTATAACAGCGCCCCTTGATCGAGTATATAACAGAGGCCCCTAATCGAGCATAACAGCGCCTCTGATCAAGTCTACCAAAGGCCCTCAATCGGTATATCAAAGTCCCCTTTATCGAGTATTAAAGGCCCTGATCGAGTATAACAGCGTCCCTGATCGAGTATAACAAAGCCCTGATCGAGTATAACAAAGTCCCTGACCGAAAGTATAACAAAGCCCCTCATCGAGTAGCATAATGCCGCCCCTGATCGAGTATAACAAAACGTCCCTAATCGAGTATAACATAGTCCCCGATCGGGTAAGCAATAAAGGGGCCCCGGCGGAGTATTACAAAGGCCCTTGACGAGTATTATTACAGCGTTCCCTACCGAGTGCCAACAAAGGCCCCCATCTGAGTACAACAGCCCTGATCGAGTATAACAAAGTCCCCTGGTTCGTATAACAAAGTCCCCTGATCGAGTATAACAAATTACCCACCGAGTATAACAAAGTCCTTCAACAAGAGTAACAGTCACCTGATCGAGTATAACAATGTCCTGATCGAAAGTATAACAAAGGCCCTATCAAGTAATACAACAAAGGCCCTTGGTCGAGTACAAACAAAGTCCTCCCTAATCGAGTATAACAAAAGTCCCCTGATCGAGTATAACAAATTCCCGGATCGGGTACAACAAAGTCCTCTTCCCTGATAGAGTATACAGCCGTGATCGAGTATAACAAAGTCCCTGATCGAGTATAACAAAGGACCCTGATCAAGGAAAACAAAGGCCCCTAATCGAGTATAACAAAGGCCCTGATCGAGTACAACAAAGGCCCTGATCGAGTATAACAAAGTCCCTGATCGAGTATAACAAAGATCCCAAATCGAGTATAACAAAGTCCACTAATCAAGTATAACAAATTCCCTGATCGAGTATAACAAAGCCCCGGGATCGAGTATAACAAAGGCCATTATCGAGTATAACAAAGGCCATTATCGAGTATAACAAAGCCCCTGGTAGAGTATAACAAAGTCCCCTGATCGAGTATATCAAAGCCCCTGATCGAGTATAACATAGTTCCTAATCGAGAATAACAAAATCCCTCATCGAGTATTACAGGGCCCTGATCGAGTATGACAAAGTCCACTTATCGAGTATATCAAAGTCCCTGATGGAGTATAACAAAGCCCCTGATCGAGTATAACAAAGCCTCAGATCGAGTATTTCAAGCCCTCATCGAGTATATTTCATAAAGCCCCTTTCCGAGTATTTCTAAGCCCCCCATATCGAATATTATAAAGTCCCCCTGATCGAGTATAACAAGGTCCACTTCATCCAGTATAACAAAGTCAACTAATCATATAACAAATTCCCCTGATCGAGCTCCAACAAAGCCCCGTGCATCGAGTATAACAATGTCCCCTGATCGAGTATAACAAAGACCTCTTATCGAGTATGTAACAGCGCCCCTTATCGAGTAATACAACAAAGGCCCCTGATCGAGCAACAGCGCCGCTGATCGAACATAACGAAGCCTTGATCGAGTAGAGTTTAAAGCCTCAGCGAGTATAACAGCGCATCGTATAACAATAAAGGCCCTCATCGAGTATATAACAGCGACCCTTGATCGAGAGCAATATAGTCCCTGATCGATATAACAAAAGCCCTCATCGAGTATTACAAAGCCCCTGATCGCTAAAACAAAGTCCCCTGGTCGAGTATAACAAAAGTCCCTGTTCAAGTATAACAAATTTCTATCGAGTATAACAAATCCTCTGATCAATTATAACAAAGTCCCCTGGTCGAGAATAACAAAGTCCTCTGGTCGAGTATAACAAAGCCCCTTCATCGAGTATAACAAATGCCCCTTGATCGAAAGTATACCAAAGTCCCCTGATCATATATATATAACAAAGTCCCTGGTCGAGTATAACATAGTCCCTTGAACGAGTATAACAAAGCCCCTAATGAGTATTACAAAGGCCCTGATCGAATATAATAAAGGCCCCTGATCGAGGCCCCTGATCAAGTATAACAAAGTCCCCTGGTCGAAAGTATAACAAAGTCCCATGGTCGAGTATAAGAAATCGATCGAGTATAACAAGTCCCCTGGCCGAGTATAACAAAGTCCCCTGGTCGAGGCAAAGCCCGAGATCGAGTATAA
>NW_024743516.1:0-15530 GCF_018991925.1 Homarus americanus
GAGAGAGAGAGAGAGAGAGAGAGAGAGAGAGAGAGAGAGAGAGAGAGAGAGAGAGAGAGAGAGAGAGAGAGAGAGAGAGACCCAAAATTGAAGATGTATAAAATATATTCTTTAATTCACCTGTTCCCTTCGTCCAAAAACCAAACCAAACCAAAATTCCTTGAGTCAATCCCCCCACGTGATCGCCACCGGTAAAAGCATTGTATAAAACATTGATAATATCTCTTAGTACACGTCAATAGGTATTAGAGGTTGGTTGGTGTGGGGTACAGGTGTACACAAGACACAGCTTATCTCTTCCCTCTTACTTCTCCTGTCCTGTTCTTCTCTTACCTTCTCTTCTCCTCTCCTTCCCCTTCAATTCCCCTTTTCTCCACCTTCTTCCACCCCCCCCTCCTTTCCTCTTGTCTTCCCCACCTTTTTTCATCCTTTCCCTTTCACCATCTCTCCCTCCCCTTCTCCACTCCCCTTCTACAGCTTCTCCTCCCTCCCCTTCTCCACTCCCCTTCCCCTCCTTCTCCTCCCCTCCCCTTCCTTCCCCTCCCCTTCTCCACCTTCTTCCCTCCTTCCCGTATAGTCTCATAAACATTCAATCGAGTATAAACCGGGATACGTTTAGCATACTCGAGCTATTCCAAGCTTCACTCCCTATCACCGCGCGTGTCAATACCACTCCTGACGTCATGACCCCGGTGGCCAATGACTGTTCGCTATCTGGTGGCACACTAAAATCTTTAGGACGTCATAAATAAGACAACCAATAGAAACTCGCGATTGTACTGATGGGAATTATAGTCCATATTTTTTGCAATGTAAATGCCACTCCTGACGTCATCACCTTGCTGGCCAATGAATTACTTGCAAGCTGGAGTCACAAAAAATAATGACGTCATCAATAAGACAGCCAATAGGGACTCGAGAATGTATTGGTGGGAATTTATTGCTTACACTTTAGCCTATGACGTATATATCGTGTGGAATAAACGTAAGGTATTGTCTTGGGTGAAGTGAAGCCGTTAAGTCCATTGCAAATTACTTCACTTACAGGTACAATGAATATCACTTTCACTGTAAATTTGTTAGACATTGTTAAAGGATTTGTGTATTAGAAGTATAAGAATGCTGAGTAGAAAAGTTTTAAAATTTCCGTATATATATAATTTTCATATATTTATTAATTTTAACCTTTTTTTTTCAATTTCTCTTCTTGTTCAAAATTTCTTCTTCTCCTCCTCCATTTTCCTTCTTCATCACCATCTCCTACATTTCCTCCAACATTTGAAATAATATATAAAAGTCAAAGAAATGTAAAGTCAGTGTCCAAAACAATGGTTATTTATGTAAACACCAGAAAATAAGTACCTCTCTATTGACACCATTTAAGTGTAATATTAAGGACATAGGTTCAGACCACCCCTCCCCCCTTAACCCTCCTCCTCCTCACCCCCGCACCTCCCCACTCTCACCCCTCACCCCCCACCTCCCCCTCACCTCCTCACCCCCACCCCTCACCTCCCCACCCCCCACCTCCCCACCCCCCCACCCTCACCCCCCCCCCACCTCCCCACCCCCATCTCCCACCCCCTCACTCCCTCACCTCCCCCTCACCTCCCTCACCTCCCTCATCTCCCCACCTCCCTCACCCCCTCACCTCACCCTCCCTCACCCCCACCTCCCTCACCCCTCACCCCTCACCCCCACCCCTCACCTCCCTCACCCCCCCACCTCCCTCACCCCCACCCCCCACCTCCCTCACCCCCACCTCCCTCACCCCCCACCTCCCCTCACCTCCCTCACCCCCTCACCTCCTCACCCCCCAATCCCCAACAACAACAATTAGAAAAAAAAAGATGAGGGTAAACCTGTGCTCGTGTCATTGGCTGGGTGATTGATGACGTCACACATGGCATTTAGCAGTAGCCTAAGCAAAAGACCAAAGTTACTAATTTATATGAATTAATTCGTTTGTCATGGTGTAAGACTTAGCATTAGGAAGATTATTCAAGATCACTCCAGCCAAGGTTAATGTATAAACTATGGCTCCTAGACCAACCTGAGTCATTCGTATTATTTATTTCTTCATAATGTTCCTTCAGCACTACAGTCACGTGATACTTGGGTAGACAGACAGACATACATGCTATATGCTATGGTAATAAAGTAATTGATGATCACATTTAAATAAGCATAGATAATGTTGACACGAATGGAGAGCTAATTTAAATACTCGCTATGTCTCTGTTCATCGTAATTCCGAACAGCTATTATGCCAGAGAGTTAATATCATCATAGTATTTACAAGTTGAAACTTATTTGGTACTGTGGAATATAAACTCAGGTGTTTAATATTGCCACATTGACTGTTATCGTTAATTATCTCGGGCACAGGTAATAAATATGTTTTTGAAGTGATTATTTGATGTCAGTGTCATCTAAAGTAGAAAATGTTAGTTTCTTCAATACTCTATTTGCATTTTAGGGAATTAAATACATTCTTATCGTCAGGTTCATGTCGTCGTGTTCACCATTGTCTAAAACGACCAACACTTCCTAAGTCAATAGTTTGTTACATCACGTTTGAACTTCAACGAAACTTATGATCTGATTTTATAAACATAACCAGAAACATTCCTTTGGAGAGTTTCCCTTCAAAGATATGTGTGTGACGTCAGCATACTTCATCCAAAATGGCTGCCTATACTAAAACAAATAACATTCATCTTCAAAATTTCCTCGTCTGAAACACTTGGGTCAGTGTTTCTTGCTGGTCATCGTTCAAGACTATACTGTCGTCGGAGTGTTCCATCCCCGAAGGACAGAAGGACTTTGTGGACCGCTTAATGCTGTTCACCATTATATATCGCTCTAGTTAAACCATTTACGAGGATATTTTTCGATTTACGCTAAAGTTTATGGAAAATAATCAGTTTGTATTCGTTTTATGAGAAGTAAGAACAATAATACAAAAAAGAAGAGAGTCTGGAGGTTAGGTTAGGTTAGGTTAGGTGTTCACTCACATAAAGAAACCTGGAGAGATTTTCAGATGACTGTGTGTGTGCATGTGCGCGCGTGTGTGTGTGCGCGTGCGTGTGTGTATGTGACAGGCACTATCCTCTAACCACACACACACACACACACACAGCCGTCATTGTCTGTAAGAAATATTCACTCTGACCTCAGAGGTACCATTGTGAAGTCACACGTCCACTTTTTCTGCTCCTGCTGTTGACCCGCCCCGGTAGCTGGAACCACATTATTATTGCTGCTGCTGCTGCTGTATCAGTCAGGAACCTAATATTTTGCCTAAATGTCGCCTAATGTTAGAGGAAAGAGGTGACATGACCCTGAGAGTTATCAGGTAATACGTGATATAGTTTTTAATGTAAGGGATTCTATTTAGGGTTCTCGAATAAAACAAACATCCTGGTATTATTATTATTATTATTATTATTATTATTATTATTATTATTATTATTATTATTAGTGAATTTATATTTATTGGTATACTTTTTGTTAATATTATTATTATTATTATTATTATTATTATTATTATTATTATTATTATTTGCATGGCTCGTCAAGAATCTTTACAGTGTTAATATATAAACAGAAAGTCTTATTAACATCAGAAGGAGAGAAGGAAAGACAAGCAGAGGAGAATTTATGAGACAAGGAGAGAGAGAGAGAGAGAGAGAGAGAGAGAGAGAGCAATGAACAGATGATAAGAAAATAAAATACAAAGGAATAAATGAGACATAAGTAAGGAAAACGTTATTTAATTAAGGAAATAGAATAAGATAGAATAACAATCACAGTAGTCAGGTGATAATTCCTAAAGACTCAGGTATTTACGCCTTAATTAACTTATATACCTGAGAATTTACTTAAGAGGTTTCCTTTAGTTAATCTCTTGGGTTGTAAATGCTATCGTGTTTTTAATTTGTTTTTGTAATGTTTTTGTTTAGGTGTATTTGTTGATATATTTATCCTTGATTGTTAGTTATATATATTTCTCTCTCTCTCTCTCTCTCTCTCTCTCTCTCTCTCTCTCTCTCTCTCTCGTAATTATAGAGTGAAAGTCGTTAGCAATTTGAAGGAAACGTAACCAGGTGATTACATATTGATAAACACAATAATCAGGACATATACAATGAACACAATAAGAGGAGATGATAACAGGAGATTAGGTAAACGAATTGATAATAACAGAACGCGATTTAGAGAGATAATGAGAATTGTGATTAAAAGAATGAAATAATTGAAGTGGAAATGATACAAAGTGACGTAGTAGACATTTTGATGATTTAAATAGATAGAATAATATTGATGAGAAATATGCGATAAGGCTGAAAAGTCTAGAAAAATTGAGAGATTTTCTAGAATGAGTGGCGATGTTTTGTGTGTGTGTGTGGCTCGCTTAAGGAGGTCACCTGTGTGGCTCACTTAAGGAGGTCACCTGTGTGGCTCACTTAAGGAGGTCACCTGTGTGGCTCACTTATGAAAATCACATTTCTGGTTCGTTTAAGAACGTTACTTTATGGCTCACTTAAGTTACCTATATAGCTCATTTAAGAAGGTCACCTGGTGTAGTTGAGATAAGAAGGTCAGTGAGGCAGGCGTGAAGCAGGGTGGGCGTCGGTCTCCACACACCGTACATAAAAGTGACATATAAGTGTAGAAACGGTACACGAGCAGACTCCCCACCCCACATTCCCGACCCTGGACACACACTCTTAAAGGGACGTAAGTTAATGTCTTCGATGTTAAACTGGCGAGGAGAGAACGTAACTTGTTTTGATAGTTTCTCGAGTGTAAATCTATCAGCAATTAGACCATAAATGCTGTTGTACCTTTAGTGATCATTAACACTTACAGTAGGAATTTGACTTATGATCCTTTGATAATACGGTCACTGCCTCACATCTGGGTTGGAAGGTGTGTGTGTGTGTGTGTGTGTGTGTGTGTGCTGACCCACAGCCAGATGTTTGACGGTCCACCACTCTCCTAGGTTTTATATTGTGTGAAAAGACAAATTTTCTCTCCTTCAAATGTAATTAATTTCTCCTTATAAGAACGTAAAAAATAACCTAAGTTAACGTAAAAGAAAAATATTTGTCATTTAATGTATTTAGGTAAAATATCTTGGTCAGATGCATTCATATTACCAAGACGTCAATGTTGGTCTAAGCAATACGAGGAAAAATATCTCACCTGACATATTTAATGAGGTAAAGGTGTACTAATATAAAGGTGAAGGAAACACAACAACATTGGTATTTGATTTGTGAAGAAATATTGGTGTTTGATTTATTTTTCTAGTTTTCAGCTTTGTGTGTGTGTGTGTGTGTGTGTGTGCGTCCTTACCATCACCAGGAAAACCATGAAAATGGGTAAATCAATAACATGGGGAGTTAATATTTTCCTTAAATCCCTTTAATATCGACGCTTTTCTTCTAAACATCAGTCTTATCTATTATTTACGGTACTATTATTCACATCAGGTCATCGTTAGCGGGAACCACCTACATCAACAAGTCAGGCTCTAATTGGCTCCTATTTACAGCGGGGGTCGAGAAAATCACCAATTGACTTCATTGAAAAGTCCATATTTGATCCCTTGAGTAGGCCGACGGGTTAGGTTAAAAAAAAAGTGATTTTCTCTCTATCTCTCATCTTTTCACTCTTTTATCTTCTCTCTCTTTCCCTTTCGCTTTTTCTTCTCTCTTCTATCTCTAATCTGTCTGTCTGTCTGTCTGTTTCTGTCTGTCTAATCTAACCTAATGCTTTCTTCTTTTTCCTGTCTCCGTAAATTTCTCATACACGAACACTAAATTATTATAATACTCTGTCAGTCAGTTCTCCGAGGGACAGTATAATTATAATGCTCGTTTGACATAGCACACTAATTGACCTTTCACCTTATACTAACCACTCTGTTACCCTGGAGCATCACAGCGAACCGCCTGACTTATATGGTATTATAGGGGTATATTAGTTATACTTTGATATGATAATGTTAGTCTTATATTTTTTTACCACACCTGAGGTCTTAATTAAGGTACAAAATATGTGGTAAAAGTATTGATTGTTATTATATAATTTGAAAGTTTATAGTGTTTTGTTTTCTATGTTGAGGCAGTTGGAGTGAAGGAAGGAAGGAAGGAAGGAAGGAAGGAAGGAGGGAGGGAGGGAAAGGAAGGAAGGAAGGAAGGAAGGAAGGAAGGAAGGAAGGAAGGAAGGAAGGAAGGAAGAAGTGAAGGAAGGAAGGAAGGAAGGAAGGAAGGAAGGAAGGAAGGAAGGAAGGAAGGAAGAAGAAGGAAGGAAGGAAGGAAGGGGAAGGAAGGAAGGAAGGAAGGAAGGAAGGAAGGAAGGAAGGAAGGAAGGAAGGAAGGAAGGAAGGAAGGAAGGAAGGAAGGAAGGAAGGAAGGAAGGAAGGAAGGAAGGAAGGAAGGAAGGAAGGAAGGAAGGAAGGAAGGAAGGAAGGAAGGGAGGGAGGGATAGTTCTTAATTTAGTAATTATTTAAATTTTAAGAGTGTATGAATGATAGTGAAGGAAGGACTGTAATTATTATTCACTTTTTCTATTACAGTAGTGAAAGTGACTGATTAATGAATTTTAATGAATAAGAGTAAAAATACATTGAATTTAAATGAATAACACTAAAAATACATTACTTATATCAATGAAATTAAACGAATAATACTGAAAATGCTTATATTACAGGAGTGAAAATAAGTGAATAACAATGAAAAGAGGACTTGTAGTTATATCGATTACGGTCACTTTATATACAAAAGACTTATCAGAAAATGAAGAAAATTAAGAAAACAAAATCATATACGATATATTTACCTTATATATCACATTGTCTTATATATCAATAATTTCATATAATATATCGAGGTTACTATAATCCTAAGAATCAACAAGGAACTCAGATCTCAAGGTAAATAATGTTAGTTTTTTTATAAAGGGATATTCTGATTGATATACTGTATATCAATACTATATTTCTGTTGGTATATTTTTGTGTATATTTTGACTGTATATTTCTGTTAGTATATTCCAGTATATTTTGGCTGTTGTTTTTGTTCGATATATTTTTTGTATATTTCGATGGGATATTTTTAGTAATATATTTTAAAGCTATATTTCAAGATACAACTATTTTTTATATATTTGTTTTTATATTTCATTAGTTTTTTTTTATATTTCGACAATATATTCTTATTGATATATTTAGGGTCGTGGGGGTATGTTTTGGCTATTATATTTCAACAGTATACCCGTATATCAAACGGTATAGTATAACATTATATATCACCGGTATACTTCATCACGATACACCTTTACCGGTATAACTGTATATCATTATGTTTCCTCTATATTGACATAAATTTCTGAACTACTTTTTCTATAAAAATCGGAAGAAAAATATTATTTAATAGTCAATAATCTGGTAAAAATCCTCTTGAATCATTACAGTATTTACGTGTAGTCTATGTGTGCACGACTACACATATGTGAGTTTATGAATGTGTGGATATGTGCACAATAGCGCTCACATGTGCATTAACTGTTACATACCTGGCGATACAATGGAAGGTAGATCTCACAGTACAAAGCAGCCAATAAAAAATTGAATATACCCATGACGTCACCTCTAGTTCTAACCTGTGATTGGTTTAATGCTCAACCTGTTAATATCTATACGTCTTATGCCTATTATTAACTCTTTCACTCTATTGTTATTTGTTTTTTTATTATTATTACATGTTCAGTACTTGAGAGAAAAAAAATCACTCCTGCGCGTTCTAGATTCTTACGTATTGTAATGACAAAGTTACCCCCCCCCCAAAAAAAAACTGCATTGGGAATATTTGCACAACTTGTACCCAATGCTATCAACCAACTAGATTATTCTTCGCTTTATTTTATCTACGATACAGACACACGGCATCCAAATAACCTTTTTTAAATACTAAGTGTTTCATTTTTCCCACCTCCTTCACCATAAGAAATCGATAAAGAAAATATATAAACACAACACAAGTGGTCTTATCAAACACGTCCACCAGTGAGGTAACGCTGGTGTTTATAAATGATTCTTTAGCGTGTTTCTTCCCTCATAATGTCGGGGTGAGGAGATGGGGAGCGAAGGTGGGGAGAGAAGGAACAGAAGAGGGTGATGGAGGAGGAGGGGGGTAGGAGAAGAAGGAGAGGGAGGAGGAGGAGAAGATAGAGGAATGAGGAAGAGGAAGAGAAGATGGAGGAAGAGAAGGGATGAAGGAAGGAGGGAAGGAAGTGTTGAAAGAGAGAGATAATCAAGGAGGTATAGGAGTGAGACTGGACACTAACTGAAAGGAAGAAGGAGTTAGGAGGAGGAAGACGAATAACGATAATAAGGATGTAAGGGATGATACTCGTAAGAAGAAGAGAAGGAGGAGGAAGAAAAGGAGAAAATAGGAGAATGTGTAAAGAAGGAGAATTGAGAAGGTGTAATAAGGAAGAAGAGGAAGGAAGAAGAAGAGGAGGAAGGAAGGAAGAGAAGGAGGAGAAACGAGAAGGAAGAGAAAGGAGTAGGTGGAGAAGGGAGAAGATGGAGGAAGAGAAGATGGAGGAGGAAGAGGAGGAGGAAGCCCTGAAGATAGAGAGGGATATAGAAGGCCATGTCTATAAATACTATTAGAGTGATAACGACGATCAATATATCAGACCAGTGGAAGAATACCCCCCTCCTACCTCCTCCTCCTACCTCCTTGTTTTCCTCTTCCTCCTCCTCCTACCTTTCCTTCTCATTCTCCTCCTACCTCCTCCTCCGACCTTCTCTGCCTCCTCCTCCTCCTCCTCCTTTCTAACTCCTCCTCCTCCTACCTCCTCTTCCTCCTTACTGCTGGCGTAAAAGCTGGGCAAGAAAATACCTACCTTCCGACCTCCTCCTCCTCATCATCTTCCTGTTCCTCCTCCTCTTTCTTTTTCTTCTCCTCCTGCTCCTCCTACTCCTCTTCCTCCTCATCATCTTCCTCCTCCTCCTCCTCCTTCTTCTTCTTCTTCATCTCCTCCTCCTCCTGGCTGCTGGGAAAGGAGGTGGGCACAAGGCTACCCGCCCCCTACACATGCCTCCACACACTGGGTATGTGATTGTGGCACAAGTCATACTCAGTCCGGTGCCAAGACGGGGAGCAATTATCACCTGGTCAGTACAAAATATCCATCCTCCTAGTGGCTGCCTCGCATACTAAGTGTGGAGAGAGAGAGAGAGAGAGAGAGAGAGAGAGAGAGAACACTAAGAGAAAAAAACAACGACACAAACCAAAACATCAACTCACATCAATATAATCAACCTAATCCTACCCTGAAAGTCCTTACACACCAATCTAAATGATCTACAGTATATACCTATGTAGTTCTTCACTACATAATATACAGTGAACAACACACGTAGTCACACCTTCATCATAACAAAAGCTCTAAATGGCCTTCCTACAGTCATCTACGCTACATGATGTCATTTGCATATATATTATTCATTTCGGGGTTTTATTTCCTATATTTTGTGTTGGTTTTTCTCTTAGCTGTAGCACTGTAGTTTTCTAAGAGTCTAATTACTGTGGTTTTCTGTTGTATTTATGTAGGAGTTCTTTGAGATTATAGGTATTTAAGAGCCAAATATTGTTGTTGTTGTTTTAGCTGTAACACTGTAGTTTTCTAAAAGGTATAATACTCTTCTCTATAATTTTCAGGTATTTAATGCTATAATACTGCTATTTTCTAAAGTTCTTAACACTGGAGTTTTCTAGAATTTAAAAAACACTTGGTCTGTAAGCATACAGGTTTCTAGGATAATCTAGTAATATTACATATCACAAAGGCTTTAAAGTTACAGTGAACTTAAGATTATTGTTCATTATAGCTTAGAACACTAACATCCTTTTAAGCCCTTATACGCCTGTTCTCTAGGGACCTTTTTAAGCTGTTCTCTAGGGACCTTTTTTAGCTGTTCTCTAGGGACCTTTTTTAGCTGTTCTCTAAGGCCCTTATATTGCTGTTTTCTGGGACCCCTATATTACACTGGTCTACAAAAAAATGTTTTTTTTCTGGCATGAAACCTTTTAACTGTTTTTTACTAACTTTAAGGTGCTGAATCCAAATCTGATCTCAGATTTGCTCCATCACGTAACGTGCCAGAATTTACTGAGCTACCAGAGATTGAGGATATAGACCGGAATTCACTTGTTTCTACTGATGAAGATGAAGAGACTGATCTTTTCAATTTCAAGCCATCTGGTGAAGATTGTGAAAAGCCAACGTTGTTTACTCAGTCAGAATTGAATGATCTGGTCAGAGATCTAAATTTGCCAAAACAGTCTGCTGAATTGTTAGCTTCCAGGCTTCAAGAGAAACGACTCTTAAAACCTGGTACGAGTGTCTCCTTTTATCGCCACAGAGAAGAGCAACTGCGGAAGTACTTTCATTCATATGACCAGCTTGTTTTTTTGTAATGATGTAGAAGGACTTCTTCTCTCCATGGGACTACCAGCATATGATAGTAAGGATTGGAGACTTTTTATTGACAGTTCTAAAAGGAGCTTGAAATGTGTTCTTCTTCATAACGGAAACAAGTATGGTTCAATTCCAATCGGACATTCTGTACAAATTAAAGAAGAGTGTGAAAACATTAAGACTGTTCTAGAGAGGTTGCAATACCATGCTCATGAATGGTTAATTTGTGTGGACTTGAAAATGGTAAACTTTCTATTGGGCCAGCAAGGAGGGTACACAAAATACCCCTGTTTTCTGTGCTACTGGGACAGCAGGGCTACAGCAGACCATTGGGTGAAAAAGAATTGGCCACCAAGACATAGTTTGACGCCTGGTGACAAGAATATCATTAACGATCCTCTGGTTGACAGGAAAAACATTGTCCTTCCTCCTATGCACATAAAACTTGGTATCATGAAGCAATTCGTCAAGGCTCTTGATTATAGTGGAGAGTGTTTCAGATATATATGCTCAACCTTTCCAAGTCTTAGCGACGAGAAGAAAAAGGCAGGGATTTTTGATGGACCTCAAATAAGAACACTACTCAGAGATCCACACTTCCTTGCAACAATGACTGAGGCACAGGCAAGAACTTGGAATGCTTTCTCTACTGTGGTGCGGAACTTCTTAGGGAACAAGAAAGCGGACAACTATCAAGAAATTGTGGAAGAGCTGCTCTTGAGTTTACAAGCACTTGGATGCAGAATGAGTATCAAGGTTCACTACTTACACAGTCACTTGGACGAGTTTCCAGAAAATCTGGGAGAAGTGAGCGAGGAGCAAGGGGAGCGCTTTCATCAAGACATTAAAGTAATGAAAGAACGTTACCAAGGTCGATGGGACTCGAACATGATGGCGGACTACTGCTGGAGTTTGATGAGAGACATTCCAGAAGCTGTACATAAGAGATCGGCCAAAAAGAGGAAGTTTATGTAACTGTAACTTGATCTTAATACTTGCACTATTTCTACCGTACATTAATTGTTTTTTTCACCCTTCAATGTTACATTTAAATATTATATGTGCATTAACTTTCCAATTTGATATTAACAATTTTTGGTTATAGAAAAATACAAATTATAATGCTGAAAAAATTTATGTATACATGTTTAAACCGTCAATTTTGATCCAAAAGTTTACGTTTCCCAGCAAAAGTGCAATATGGTATATCTCAAAAACCTGATGTGATAGACCAAAACCAAAGTCATATTTGGATTCTGCACCCCAAATTTACTTAAAATCCGTTTAAAAACCTTGTGCCAGAAAAATTGTGTTGACCGGTGTTATTGTTCTCTAAGGCCCTTATTGTATGTTGCTGTTCTCTAAACCCTTCACCGTCTAGAACACTCGCCTGACTCGCTACACATTGATTAAAAAGTAATTGTTTTCTGGTGTAACCGAATAATCCTGTATACAATGGGTTGTTACTTCGGATAATCGGGTATTCTGGCGTATCCGAGTGACCCGGTATATAAGGGTTACTTCGTGTACTTGGGTATCGTGTTGATATCTCCGGGTTGGGGCCACCTCCATGAGCGAGTCTTGTGTTATCGCATGTGTGTGTGAGGCTGTGTATTACTGTGTCCAGGGTTACCAACATGGCGGGTCACCGGGGTTACCAACATGGCGAGTCACCAGGGTTACCAACATGGCGGGTCACCAGGGTTACCAACATGGTGGGTCACCAGTGCTACCAACACAACGTACCAATTTTGTAGTAACCAGACAATATAATAATAAAATCAATAATAAAAACTATAAATAGCAATAATAACAAGATCAAGAAAATAACGGTAATAACAGCAACAAAACAAGAGTGATAACAACAATGATAATAATACAGAGGCACATCTATATATAAAGTACAAAGATAAACCTGATAAAGTTAACATCTAATTTATTTATCTATCTTATATATTTACCTCTCACCTATTCTTCTTTCTTATTCATTTCTAAACTATTTTTCCTCTGCTGTAAATAACCACCAAATAAAGGAATAAATAAGTGATATAAATAACCTGCACTCGGGCGTGCCAAGTATGTTTACAAACACTTATGAAAAGGAAACCCTGACTGGAATCCTTGTCACACGCTCCTTGACGTTGACAAAGGATCGTGTCGCCTCAGTTGGCAACCACGTAACTTATCTCCGTCGCGTGTGTTGGTAACCCTGTGTGTGTGTGTGTCGGTGAGCTTCCACACATCTGGGTCATGTTAAGTGAAGTACTGTGTTCCAGGGATACACTCTTGGTCACCTCTCTGCTTCTTAAGTCACCGCTGTCAATAGATCCTATACTTTATAAGCTGAGCAGTGACCAGCCCAGCAAGTTAGAAAATGGAGTGTTATCGCCGAGAGAAAATAGGAATTCCTGTCGGGTTATCGGTGTGACCAATTCAGTAGTTTGCTGTTATGACTCGTACTTCTGGGTGTTGGTTATGGTGTTATTTTGTTTGTCATTCATTACGTTCTAGGTTCGAATATTATCACTTTTTTTTAGTGCGAAATTAAAGACAAAATAAAGAATGTTGTATATAGAAAACGTAGTCATGTGTCTAGAGAAGATGAGAAAACAGCTTGGGTTACCGGAGTGAATGTTGTCATAGTGGGTAATGGTAGAGAGAGAGAGAGAGAGAGAGAGAGATGTTCCTCGCTCTTGTGTTGTCGGTCGAGGGCCTCACCACCCCACCCCCTTCCCCACCCCCAGAGGTTAAAGCTGTCCGTAGCCTAAAACCTTTTCCCTTGGGCCATATATTTTTTCTCTCACCAAAGACACGAGTACCATTAGAAGATAAGCCCATAGATTAAAAGAAAAAGGAGAACTAATGTCATGTTATCAATATTTTATCGGTATTGTTTTAACTCGGACAGAGGCAGTAAAAGGGTGTGAGATAAACAGGTAAACTCTTAACTAGGTCTTGTGACGTATGAAATTATCCACCTTCTAACTTACATAAGGAAGGGACCATCACTCTCATGTACTGACTCTATGGTAGGTTGATTTGGTTATGTTTCATAAGACGATTTTAATTTATATTTTTTTGTGGATAAGAGAGACGATTTTTTTTAAAGGAAATTTCTATAGTTCGTTTGAATGAGAAACATTATTCAATCGTATATTTTCATCTTCTCTTATAATTAGAATCTTTCTCTCTCTCTCTTTCTATATTTTTCCCTCGCTCCCTCCCTCCCTCCCCCATTCCCCTCCCTCCCCCATTCCCCTCCCACCTCCTCCCTCCCCCACTCCCCACCTCCCTCCTCCCCACTCCCTCCCCCCACTCCCCACCTCCCTCCCCCCCACTCCCTCCCCCCACTCCTCCTCTCTACTCCTTCCCTCCCCTCCTCCCCACTCCCCCACTTCCCCTCCCTCCTCCCTCCAGCTCAGTACAGAACCCATATATAGACATTCCAACACCCGCCTGGAAGGCACACAACAACTCACTGATATTCCACCAATGCCGTCACACATTGGCCCTGACGTTCCTGACAAACCTCACATACCAGGTGGACACGAGAGCTCCCGCCTGCAGTATATATATCGACAGGTACTGATGCCAAGAAATAGAACCAAGAAAAAAGAACAAAAAAGTTCTTGTTTGTATAATTCTTGAGGTTTATACAAGGAGAATATTGTAACATATTCTTTGATTCTTGAGGGATGTAATGTTATGATTGTATTAATAGTTTGTATACAGTAACCTAAGAATTTGACCTGATGTGATCGATCGTTCAGATGTAGTAAGTAGACTTTAGTGTTTCGACCTGCACGTACGTTATGGCTGTCTTCCAGGTTAGAGGAGCAGAAGGAGTTTAAGTCACTATATATTAGGTTATAGGGACCCTGAGGAATCTTAGTGGTGTGGGATGCTGTATCTCTTCAAATGTCTGACTGTGTGTGTGTGTGTGTGTGTGTGTGTGTGTGTGTGTTCTATCACCTGGCTGCGTGTATGTGTGTACAAACACCTATGTGTATGTGTGTACTAAAAAGACAGGAACTAACTGGAAGGAAGATGAGATCAATAGGATGAGAACAAAGGCGTTACTTCGTCAATTGTCCATAGTAATTTGGTGACTATTGACCATTAGTCGGTAGTCAACAATACGATTTCAATTTTTTGCTGATAAACGAACTAGAAACTACAGCCCAAAGCCATAATGTTGCCTTCAGTGAATGTTTTAGTCAGCTACGCGGGTCTGACCGGGGATATTACATACAATTCGAACCCAGGAATAATGGACTGGTACTCCAGTATAATAATCACTCCGGCACTGCACCCGTTGCTTGTTATACTGTACTGTATTAATTACATTAGTTTGATATACAATTTGGGGAGTAGATCATATAAACAATAACGTTAATTAGGTGAACGAGATGATTGGTCTATCAGGCGATCATTTGCCCACTTAGATAAAGAAATCTTTAGACGGCTGTACAAGGCCCCGTTGAGACCACACTAGAAATATTACGGTATATTGATTACGACAGCCCGACTATATGACCGTCTCAAGCAATGGAGGCTGTTCAGCGAAAGGCGAGGAAGCTGACACCTAGTCTGAGAACTTCGACTACCGAATATAGTCTGAGGAAGATGAAGATACCGTCAACTGTGTACCGCAGGACTCCTAAGAGACACGATGGAGACCTTCAACATGAATAAAGGATACGTCTTGACGATGGTGACCGCCAGTGGCACAACATAATGATGCTATCATAGGTCAGAGTTTTAAGCTCGTCAAGACAGGCCACCACACCAAGCGGAGACCAAACACAACTTCTCACGGAGCATTGCGGACTTATGGAACAGCTTATACCCGAGCTGGTGACCTTGTCTCCAAACATGTTAACTTTCGAGAATAGACTGTACAAGCATTGGGTAGGTCAAGATATCATGTTCGACTACGCCAGCCCACCCACCAATCCGCTAGGAAGGTTGATGAACGCCAGAGAAAGATGGAGGAAGAACTATACTGTATATACCGACAAGGAAG
>NW_024743517.1:0-13182 GCF_018991925.1 Homarus americanus
AAGGTAAGGCAAGGTAAGGTTAGGTTAGATAAGGTTAGATGAGGCTAGGTAAGGTTAGGTGAGGCTAGGTTAGGTAAGGTTAGATTAGGTTAGGTAAGGTTAGATTAGGTTAGGTAGGGTTAGATTAGGTTAGGTTAGGTAGTTAAATAATACCTAACTCAATATAAGATCATCAAACCTAATAAAAAAGGAGGTAAAAATTAACAGTAGTAGAGGATTTTTCTTAGAAAAAGAATTATGTTCATATATTTTTGATCTGATACATTCAGTAGTGATGTTTTCCGTCGGAAAATTAGTGAAATGCATCTTACCTAAGACAGCTATTGTAGTGTAACGTCAGCGCCTCTGCACAACACAGAAATCCGCAATGCACATGACAAACAATTAAGTTCTCAATAAAAATTTCCATTAATTTTTTTTTAAATACGTTTGCAGAGAAACTTTTTTACATTCATTTCTCCAACATATCTATAAATCTGTTGATATATAAACGTAACTTGTGATGCCACTATTATGTAATTAAACCTTAGATTATCTTTGCAAATGTATTATAAAAAGGGAAAGGTAAGGTTAGGTTAGGTTAGGTTAGGTTAGGTAAGGTGAGGTAAGGTAAGGTGAGGTAAGGTAAGGTAAATTTAGGTTAGGTTAGGCATGTTAAGGATAGTTTAGGTATGGTTAGGTTAGTTTAGGCATGGTTAGGTTAGTTTAGGTAAGGTTAGGTTAGGTTAGGTAAGGTTAGGCTAGGTTAGGTGAGATTAGGTTAGATAAAGTTAGGTTAGGGTAATATATATTTTATTAATTTTGCGGCAAAACAAGAGCATCACTACTGATTGTATTAAATCATTATGACAACCAATCACGATGGTGATTGGTTGTCATAATGGTGTAACTGAAACGTGATTATTAGCTTGAATTTAGCGGCTTGAACATGCCCAAACCACCGTTCTGAATTCGGGCCTAAATGTTAGTAAATATTGAACATAATAATTAGTTCAAAGTTAGACAAGGAATAAACATTACAAAACTTGTTAAGAGATTAGTGGGAAAAGGTGAAGAATATAGATTAAGAGTTAATGTTTTAAAGATGAAATTAATGGTCGTTTCAAAATTGGAATTAAACCCTAAAACAGGGAGTTTAAGCAAGTGGAAAAAAAAATGTATTTGGGAAGTAACATTATCTGTGCTGGTAGATGTACAAAAGAAATTATAACAAGAATAGGTCAAGCAAAAACAGCCTTTAATAATCTAAAGACCGAATAAAAAGGGACACAACTGTTGTTTGGGTCAGCACTTTCAGCAGACACCAGAAAAAGGTTGGAGGCCTTTGAAATATGGTATTGTAGGCGAATGTTAAAAATAAGTTACAATGACAGGAAAACAAAAGAAAAATTACAAAGAATGCAAAAACTTGAAGAAAAATATTTGAAGTTTATAGAGTATGGAAGTTAAAACACTTTGTTCATATAATTAAAAACGAAGGGATAATAGCAGAAATATTAGCAGGTAAAGTTGAGGGTAGGAGGACCAAGGTAAGCCATAGACTGGAATGGACGAAATAAATTAAAAACCGGGTCCCCAGAGAGATACAAAATTTCGTAAGATTGGTAAAAACCACCCGAGAACGTTTAGAGTGGAGGACTGTGGTTGCTTCGTTCACTCTTACACCATTAATTACAGGAATATTCACAGAACGAATTTCCGACAATCAGGTACAAAATTTCCACAAACACAACAGCTACTATATCGGGGCCCCATAAATTACAGGTAAGTCAACAGTGGGACCTTCGGGAACACGGTGCCGGCACGGGGAGGTATTGGATAATGTGTGACAGATGCCTTGTTCCCAATACTACCAGGTATTTTGTACGCGACTCTGCATGGAATAAGGCATCTGTTCACGACATTGGCAGTTCTGTCATTAGCAGTACCAGAGGTTGTATGTCTCGGCCTGACTCGTGTTGTTGTTGTTATGAAACACGTCGTTAAGGTGTTATAATACACGTCGTTAAGGTGAGTGTTATAATACACGTCACTAAGGTGAGTGTTATAATACACGTCGCTAAGGTGAGTGTTATAATACACGTCGCTAAGGCGAGTGTTATAATACACGTCGTTAAGGCGAGTGTTATAATACACATCGTTAAGGTGTTATAATACACGTCGTTAAGGTGAGTGTTATAATACACGTCGTTAAGGTGTGTTATAATACACGTCGTTAAGGTGAGTGTAATAATACACGTCGTCAGAGTAAGTGTAATAATACACGTCGTTAAGGTGAGTATTATAATACACGTCGTTACGACGAGCGTTATAATACACGTCGTTAAGGCGAGTGTTATAATACACGTCGCTAAGGTGAGTGTTATAATACACGTCCTTAAGGTGAGTGTTATAATACACGTCGTTAAGGTGTGTGTTATAATACACGTCGTTAAGGTGTGTGTTATAATACACGTCGCTAAGGTGTGTGTTATAATACACGTCGCTAAGGTGAGTGTTATAATACACGTCCTTAAGGTGAGTGTTATAATACACGTCGTTAAGGTGAGTGTTATAATACACGTCGTCGAGATATAACGCCCGTTATTGCGTGTGTTATAACACACGTCGCTGGGCGTGTGGTTACACACGGTCGTTAAGGTAAATAATACACGTCGTTAAGGTGTGTGTTATAATACACGTCGTTAAGGTGTGTGTTATAATACACGTCGCTAAGGTGTGTGTTATAATACACGTCGTTAAGGTGTGTGTTATAATACACGTCGTTAAGGTAAGTGTTATAATACACGTCCTTAAGGTGTGTGTTATAATACACGTCCTTAAGGTGAGTGTTAAAATACACGTCCTTAAGGTGTGTGTTATAATACACGTCCTTAAGGTGAGTGTTATAATACACGTCCTTAAGGTGTGTGTTATAATACACGTCCTTAAGGTGAGTGTTATAATATACGTCCTTAAGGTGAGTGTTATAATACACGTCCTTAAGGTGTGTGTTATAATACACGTCGTTAAGGTGAGTGTTATAATACACGTCGTTAAGGTGAGTGTTATAATACACGTCGTTAAGGTGAGTGTTATAATACACGTCGGTAAGGTGAGTGTTATAACATCGTCGTTAAGGTGAGTGCTATAATACACAACGTCGCTGGCGTGTGAGTGCGTTGGTAATACACGTCGTTAAGGTGAGTGTTATAATAGACGTCGCTAAGGTAAGTGTTATAATACACGTCGTTAAGGCGAGTGTTATAATACACGTCGCTAAGGTAAGTGTTATAATACACGTCGTTAAGGCGAGTGTTATAATACACGTCGCTAAGGTAAATGTTATAATACACGTCGTTAAGGCGAGTGTTATAATACACGTCCTTAAGGTGAGTGTTATAATACACGTCGTTAAGGCGAGTGTTATAATACACGTCGTTAAGGTAAGTGTTATAATACACGTCCTTGAGGTGAGTGTTATAATACACGTCGTTACGGCGAGCGTTATAATACACGTCGTTAAGTCGAGTGTTATAAAACACGTCGTTAAGGTAAGTGTTATAATACACGTCGTTAAGGTAAGTGTTATAATACACGTCCTTAAGGTAAGTGTTATAATACACGTCTTACGGCGAGTGTTATAATACACGTCGTTAAGTCGAGTGTTATAATACACGTCGTTAAAGGGACTGTTATAATACTCGTCGTTAAGGGGAGTGTTATAATACACGTCGTTACGGCGAGTGTTATAATACACGTCGCTAAGGTGTGTTATAATACACGTCGTTAAGGTGTGTAATAATACACGTCGCTAAGGTGTGTAATAATACACATCGTTAAGGTGAGTGTTATAATACACTTCGTTTAGGTGAGTGTTATAATACACGTCGCTAAGGTGTGTAATAATACACGTCGTTAGGGTGAATGTTATAATACACGTCGTTAAGGTGTGTAATAATACACGTCGTTAAGGTGAGTGTTATAATACACGTCGCTAAGGTGTGTAATAATACACGTCACTAAGGTGTGTAATAATGCACGTCACTAAGGTGAGTGTTATAATACACGTCGCTAAGGTGTGTAATAATACACGTCGTTAGGGTGAATGTTATAATACACGTCGTTAAGGTGTAATATTACACGTCGTTAAGGTGAGTGATATAATACGCGTCGCTAAGGTGTGTAATAATACACGTCGTTAAGGTGAGTGTTATAATACACGTCGCTAAGGTGTGTAATAATACACGTCGTTAGGGTGAATGTTATAATACACGTCGTTAAGGTGTGTAATAATACACGTCGTTAAGGTGTGTGTAATAATACACGTCTTTAAGGTGTGTAATAATACACGTCGTTAAGGTGAGTGTTATAATACACGTCGTTAGGGTGAATGTTATAATACACGTCACTTAGGTGTGTAATAATACACGTCGTTAAGGTGTGTGTTATAATACACGTCCTTAAGGTGAGTGTTATAATACACGTCGCTAAGGTGTGTTATAATACACGTCCTTAAGGTGTGTGTTATAATACACGTCCTTAAGGTGAGTGTTATAATACACGTCGCTAAGGTGAGTGTTATAATACACGTCCTTAAGGTGTGTGTTATAATACACGTCCTTAAGGCGAGTGTTATAATACACGTCGCTAAGGTAAGTGTTATAATACACGTCGTTAGGGTGAATGTTATAATACACGTCGCTTAGGTGTGTAATAATACACGTCGTTAAGGTGAGTGTTATAATACACGTCACTAAGGTGTGTAATAATACACGTCGTTAAGGTGAGTGTTATAATACACGTCGTTAAGGTGAGTGTTATAATACACGTCGTTAAGGTGAGTGTTATAATACACGTCGTTAAGGTGGGAGTGTAATACATGCCGTTAAGGTGGAGTGTTATAACACACGTCGTTAAGGTGAGTGTTATATCGTTAAGGTGTGTGTTATAACACACGCCGTTATGAGAGTGTTAAAATACACGCTGGCGCGTGAGTGTTATAATACACGTCGTTAAGGTGAGTGTTAGAATACACGTCGTTAAGGGGAGTGTTATATTACACGTCGTTAAGGAGAGTGTTATAACACACGTCGTTAAGGAGAGTGTTATAATACACGTCATTAAGGGGAGTGTTATATTACACGTCGTTAAGGAGAGTGTTATAACACACGTCGTTAAGGTGAGTGTTATAATACACGTCGCTAAGGTGTGTTATATTACATCGCCGTTAAGGTGTTATAATACACGTCATTAAGGTGAGTGTTATAATACACGTCGCTAAGGTGAGTAAGCAGGACACACGTCATTAAGGTGAGTGTTATAATACACGTCATTGGGCGGGTGTGTTATAATACACGTCCTTAAGGTGTGTGTGCTGATAATACGTCTAAGGTGAGTGTTATAATACACGTCGCTAAGGTGAGTGTTATAATACACGTCCTTAAGGTGTGTGTTATAATACACGTCCTTAAGGCGAGTGTTATAATACACGTCGCTAAGGTAAGTGTTATAATACACGTCGTTAGGGTGAATGTTATAATACACGTCGCTTAGGTGTGTAATAATACACGTCGTTAAGGTGAGTGTTATAATACACGTCACTAAGGTGTGTAATAATACACGTCGTTAAGGTGAGTGTTATAATACACGTCGTTAAGGTGAGTGTTATAATACACGTCGTTAAGGTGAGTGTTATAATACACGTCGTTAAGGTGAGTGTAATAATACATGTCGTTAAGGTGAGTGTTATAATACACGTCGTTAAGGTGAGTGTTATAATACACGTCGTTAAGGTGTGTGTTATAATACACGTCGTTAAGGAGAGTGTTAAAATACACGTCATTAAGGTGAGTGTTATAATACACGTCGTTAAGGTGAGTGTTATAATACACGTCGTTAAGGTGAGTGTTATAATACACGTCGTTAAGGTGAGTGTTATAATACACGTCGTTAAGGAGAGTGTTAAAATACACGTCATTAAGGGGAGTGTTATAATACACGTCGTTAAGGGGAGTGTTATAATACACGTCGGTAAGGTGAGTGCTATAATACACGTCGCTAAGGTGTGTTATATTACACGTCGTTAAGGTGTTATAATACACGTCATTAAGGTGAGTGTTATAATACACGTCGCTAAGGTGAGTGTTATAATACACGTCATTAAGGTGAGTGTTATAATACACGTCATTAAGGGGAGTGTTATAATACACGTCGCTAAGGTGTGTTATATTACACGTCGTTAAGGAGAGTGTTATAATACACGTCATTAAGGGGAGTGTTATAATAAACGTCGCTAAGGTGTGTTATATTACACGTCGTTAAGGTGAGTGTTATAATACACGTCGCTAAGGCGAGTGTTATAATACACGTCATTAAGAGGAGTGTTATAATACACGTCATTAAGGTGAGTGTTAAAATACACGTCGTTAAGGTGAGTGTTATAATACACGTCGTTAAGGGGAGTGTTATAATACACGTCATTAAGGGGAGTGTTATAATACACGTCATTAAGGTGAGTGTTATAATACACGTCGTTAAGGTGAGTGTTATAATACACGTCATTAAGGGGAGTGTTATAATACACGTCATTAAGGTGAGTGTTATAATACACGTCGTTAAGGGGAGTGTTATAATACACGTCGTTAAGGTGAGTGTTATAATACACGTCATTAACGGGAGTGTTATAATACACGTCGTTAAGGTGAGTGTTATAATACACGTCGTTAAGGTGAGTGTTATAATACACGTCGTTAAGGTGAGTGTTATAATACACGTCCTTAAGGTGAGTGTTATAATACACGTCCTTAAGGTGTGTGTTATAATACACGTCGTTAAGGTGAGTGTTATAATACACGTCGTTAAGGTGTGTGTTATAATACACGTCGTTAAGGTGAGTGTTATAATACACGTCGTTAAGGTGAGTGTTATAATATACGTCGTTAAGGGGAGTGTTATAATACACGTCATTAAGGTGAGTGTTATAATACACGTCGTTAAGGTGAGTGTTATAATACACACGCTGGCGATGCTTATAACACACGTAAATGCTGCTGCGTGCTAGAGACACACGTTGGCTGCGAGTGTTACACGTCGTTGGCTGGGTGAGCATTATATTACACGTCATTATGTGAGTGTTATAATATTACGCTAAGGTGAGTGTTATAACACACGTCATTAAGGTGAGTGTTATAATATTGACGTCGTTAAGGTGTGAGTGGTTATAACACACGTCATTGGCGAGTGTTATAATACACGTCATTAAGGTGAGTGTTATAATACACGTCATTAAGGTGAGTGTTATAATACACGTCGGTAAGGTGAGTGTTATAATACACGTCGTTAAGGTGAGTGTTATAATACACGTCGTTAAGGTGAGTGTTATAATACACGTCGTTAAGGTGAGTGTTATAATACACGTCGTTAAGGAGAGTGTTAAAATTCACGTCATTAAGGGGAGTGTTATAATACACGTCGTTAAGGGGAGTGTTATAATACACGTCGGTAAGGTGAGTGCTATAATACACGTCGCTAAGGTGTGTTATATTACACGTCGTTAAGGTGATATAATACACGTCATTAAGGTGAGTGTTATAATACACGTCGCTAAGGTGAGTGTTATAATACACGTCATTAAGGTGAGTGTTATAATACACGTCATTAAGGGGAGTGTTATAATACACGTCGCTAAGGTGTGTTATATTACACGTCGTTAAGGAGAGTGTTATAATACACGTCATTAAGGGGAGTGTTATAATAAACGTCGCTAAGGTGTGTTATATTACACGTCGTTAAGGTGAGTGTTATAATACACGTCGCTAAGGCGAGTGTTATAATACACGTCATTAAGGGGAGTGTTATAATACACGTCATTAAGGTGAGTGTTAAAATACACGTCGTTAAGGTGAGTGTTATAATACACGTCGTTAAGGGGAGTGTTATAATACACGTCATTAAGGGGAGTGTTATAATACACGTCATTAAGGTGAGTGTTATAATACACGTCGTTAAGGTGAGTGTTATAATACACGTCGTTAAGGGGAGTGTTATAATACACGTCATTAAGGGGAGTGTTATAATACACGTCATTAAGGTGAGTGTTATAATACACGTCGTTAAGGGGAGTGTTATAATACACGTCGTTAAGGTGAGTGTTATAATACACGTCATTAAGGGGAGTGTTATAATACACGTCGTTAAGGTGAGTGTTATAATACACGTCGTTAAGGTGAGTGTTATAATACACGTCGTTAAGGTGAGTGTTATAATACACGTCATTAAGGTGAGTGTTATAATACACGTCATAGGTGTGTGTTATATTACACGTCGTTAAGGTAGTGTTATAATACGTCGTTAGGTGTGTGTTATAATACGTCGTTAAAGGTAGTGTTATAATACGTCGTTAGGTAGAGTGTTATAATATGCGTCGTTAAGAGGTGTTATAATACACGTCATTAAGGTAGTGTTATAATACGCGTCGTTAGGTAGTGTTATAATATACGTCATTAAGAAGTGTTATAATACACGTCGCTAAGGTGTGTTATATTACGTCGTTAAGGTAGTGTTATAATACACGTCGTTAAGGTGAGTGTTATATTACACGTCATTAAGGGGAGTGTTATAATACACGTCATTAAGGTGAGTGTTATAATACACGTCATTAAGGTGAGTGTTATAATACACGTCGTTAAGGTGAGTGTTATAATACACGTCATTAAGGGGAGTGTTATAATACACGTCATTAAGGTGAGTGTTATAATACACGTCATTAAGGTGAGTGTTATAATACACGTCGGTAAGGTGAGTGTTATAATACGTCGTTAAGAAGTGTTATAATACGTCATTAAGAAGTGTTATAATACGTCATTAAGGTAGTGTTATAATACACGTCGTTAAGGGGTGTTATAATACGTCGTTAGGTGAGTGTTATAATACACGTCATTAAAGAAGTGTTATAATACACGTCGTTAAGGTGAGTGTTATAATACGCGTCGTTAAGGGGAGTGTTATAATACACGTCGTTAAGGTGAGTGTTATAATACACGTCATTAAGGGGAGTGTTATAATACACGTCGTTAAGGTGAGTGTTATAATACACGTCGTTAAGGTGAGTGTTATAATACACGTCGTTAAGGTGAGTGTTATAATACACGTCATTAAGGTGAGTGTTATAATACACGTCGTTAAGGGGATTGTTATAATACACGTCATTAAGGTGAGTGTTATAATACACGTCGTTAAGGTGAGTATTATAATACACGTCATTAAGGGGAGTGTTATAATACACGTCGCTAAGGTGGGTTATATTACACGTCGTTAAGGTGAGTGTTATAATACACGTCGTTAAGGTGAGTGTTATATTACACGTCATTAAGGGGAGTGTTATAATACACGTCATTAAGGTGAGTGTTATAATACACGTCATTAAGGTGAGTGTTATAATACACGTCGTTAAGGTGAGTGTTATATTACACGTCGTTAAGGTAGTGTTATAATACACGTCGTTAAGGTAGGTGTTATAATTCGTCATTAAGGTAAGTGTTATAATACGTCGTTAAGTGTTATAATACGTCATTAGGTAGTGTTATAATACGTCGTTAAGGTAAGTGTTATAATACGTCGTTAGAAGTGTTATAATACGTCGCTAAGGTATGTTATGTTACGTCGTTAAGGTAGGTGTTATATTACACGTGCGTTAAGGGTGAGTGTTATATTACACGTCATTAAAGAAGTGTTATAATACGTCATTAAGATAGTGTTATAATATACACGTCGTTAGAGTGAAGTGTTATAATACACGTCATTAAGGGGAGTGTTATAATACACGTCATTAGGGTGAGTGTTATAATACACGTCGTTAAGGTGAGTGTTATTATACACGTCATTAAGGGGAGGGTTATAATACATGTCGTTAAGGTGAGTGTTATAATACACGTCATTAAGGGGAGTGTTATAATACACGTCGCTAAGGTGTGTTATATTATACGTCGTTAAGGTGAGTGTTATAATACACGTCGTTAAGGAGAGTGTTATAATACACGTCATTAAGGGGAGTGTTATAATACACGTCGCAAAGGTGAGTGTTATAATACACGTCATTAACGGGAGTGTTATATTACACGTCGTTAAGGTGAGTGTTATAATACACGTCATTAAGGGGAGTGTTATAATACACGTCGCTAAGGTGTGTTATATTACACGTCGTTAAGGTGAGTGTTATAATACAAGTCGTTTAGGTGAGTGTTATAATACACGTCATTAAAGGGAGTATTATAATACACGTCATTAAGATGAGTGTTATAATACACGTCGTTAAGGTTGAGTGTTATAATACACGTCGTTAAGGGGAGTGTTATAATACACGTCATTAAGGGGAGTGTTATAATACACGTCATTAAGGTGAGTGTTATAATACACGTCGTTAAGGTGAGTGTTATAATACACGTCATTAAGGGGAGTGTTATAATACACGTCATTAAGGTGAGTGTTATAATACACGTCGTTAAGGGGAGTGTTATAATACACGTCGTTAAGGTGAGTGTTATAATACACGTCATTAAGGGGAGTGTTATAATACACGTCGTTAAGGTGAGTGTTTTAATACACGTCGTTAAGGTGAGTGTTATAATACACGTCGTTAAGGTGAGTGTTATAATACACGTCCTTAAGGTGAGTGTTATAATACACGTCCTTAAGGTGTGTGTTATAATACACGTCGTTAAGGTGAGTGTTATAATACACGTCGTTAAGGTGTGTGTTATAATACACGTCGTTAAGGTGAGTGTTATAATACACGTCGTTAAGGTGAGTGTTATAATATACGTCGTTAAGGTGAGTGTTATAATACACGTCATTAAGGTGAGTGTTATAATACACGTCGTTAAGGTGAGTGTTATAATACACGTCATTAAGGGGAGTGTTATAATACACGTCGCTAAGGTGTGTTATATTACACGTCGTTAAGGTGAGTGTTATAATACACGTCGTTAAGGTGAGTGTTATATTACACGTCATTAAGGGGAGTGTTATAATACACGTCATTAAGGTGAGTGTTATAATACACGTCATTAAGGTGAGTGTTATAATACACGTCGTTAAGGTGAGTGTTATAATACACGTCATTAAGGGGAGTGTTATAATACACGTCATTAAGGTGAGTGTTATAATACACGTCATTAAGGTGAGTGTTATAATACACGTCGTTAAGGTGAGTGTTATAATACACGTCGTTAAGGGGAGTGTTATAATACACGTCATTAAGGGGAGTGTTATAATACACGTCATTAAGGTGAGTGTTATAATACACGTCGTTAAGGGGAGTGTTATAATACACGTCGTTAAGGTGAGTGTTATAATACACGTCATTAAGTGTTATAATACGTCGTTAAGGTAGAGTGTTATAATACGCGTCGTTAGGTAGTGTTATAATACACGTCGTTAAGAGTGAGTGTTATAATACGTCATTAGGGTGAGTGTTATAATACACGTCGTTAGAAGTTGTTATAATACACGTCATTAAGGTAAGTGTTATAATACGTCGTTAAGGTGAGTATAATACACGTCATTAAGTGTTATAATACACATCGCTAAAGGTGCTGGGTTATATTACACGTCGTTAAGGTAGTGTTATAATACGTCGGTAAGGTGGTGGTATATTTTTACGTCATTAAGGGGAGTGTTATAATACACGTCATTAAGGTGAGTGTTATAATACACGTCGTTAAGGTGAGTGTTATAATACACGTCGTTAAGGTGAGTGTTATAATACACGTCATTAAGGTGAGTGTTATAATACACGTCGTTAAGGGGAGTGTTATAATACACGTCATTAAGGTGAGTCTTATAATACACGTCGTTAAGGTGAGTGTTATAATACACGTCGTTAAGGGGAGTGTTATAATACACGTCGCTAAGGTATGTTATATTACACGTCGTTAAGGTGAGTGTTATAATACACGTCGTTAAGGTGAGTGTTATAATACACGTCATTAAGGGGAGTGTTATAATACACGTCATTAAGGTGAGTGTTATAATACACGTCGTTAAGGTGAGTGTTATAATACACGTCATTAAGGGGAGTGTTATAATACACGTCATTAAGGTGAGTGTTATAATACACGTCGTTAAGGTGAGTCTTATTATACACGTCATTAAGGGGAGTGTTATAATACATGTCGTTAAGGTGAGTGTTATAATACACGTCAATAAGGGGAGTGTTATAATACACGTCGCTAAGGTGTGTTATATTATACGTCGTTAAGGTGAGTGTTATAATACACGTCGTTAAGGAGAGTGTTAAAATACACGTCATTAAGGGGAGTGTTATAATACACGTCGCTAAGGTGAGTGTTATAATACACGTCATTAACGGGAGTGTTATATTACACGTCGTTAAGGTGAGTGTTATAATACCAATAAGGAGTGTTATAATACACGTCGCTAAGGTGTGTTATATTATACGTCGTTAAGGTGAGTGTTATAATACACGTCGTTAAGGAAGTGTTAAATACACGTCATTAAGGGGTATTTATAATACACGTCGCTAAGGTAGTGTTATAATACACGTCATTAACGAAGTGTTATATTACACGTCGTTGGGTAGGTGTTATAATACGTCATTAAGAGATGTTATAATACACGTCGTTAAGGTGAGTGTTATAATACGTCATTAAGGAGTGTTATAATACACGTCGCTAAGGTGTGTTATTACACGTCGTTAAGGTAGTGTTATAATACGTCGTTAGGTGATGTTATATTACACGTCGTTAAAGTGTTATATTACACGTCGTTAAGGAGAGTGTTATAATACGTCGTTAGGTGAGTGTTACCATACACGTCGTTAAGAGTGTGCGTACACGTCGTTAGGTGATGTATAATACACGTCGTTAGGTAGTATTATAATACACGTCGTTAAGGTGAGTGTTATATTACACGTCGTTAAGGTGAGTGTTATAATACACGTCGTTAAGGTGAGTGTTATAATGCACGTCGTTAAGGTGAGTGTTAGAATACACGTCGTTAAGGGGAGTGTTATATTACACGTCGTTAAGGAGAGTGTTATAACACACGTCGTTAAGGAGAGTGTTATAATACACGTCATTAAGGGGAGTGTTATATTACACGTCGTTAAGGAGAGTGTTATAACACACGTCGTTAAGGTGAGTGTTATAATACACGTCGCTAAGGTGAGTGTTATAATACACG
>NW_024743518.1:0-21978 GCF_018991925.1 Homarus americanus
GTATAACAAAGTCCCCTGATCGAGTATAACAAAGAACCCTGGTCGAGTATAACAAAGGCCCCTGATCGAGTTTAACAAAGGCCCATGATCAAGTATAACAAAGTACCCTGGTCGAGTATAACAAAGGCCCCTGATCGAGTTTAACGAAGGCCCCTCATTCAGTATAACAAGGTCATTTGGTCGAGTATAACAAACTCACCTGGTCGAGTATACCAAAGTCCCCTGATCGAGTATAACAAAGTCCCCTGATCGAGTATAACTATGGCCCCTGATCGAGTTTAACAAAGGCCCCTGATCTAGTGTAAGAAAGTCCCCTGGTCGAGTATAACAAAGTCCCCTCATCGAGTATAACAAAGTCCGCTGGTCGTGTATAACAAACTCCCCTGGTCAAGTATAACAAAGAACCCTGGTTGAGTATAACAAAGTCCCCTGATCGAGAAAAACAAAGGCCTCTCATCGAGTATAACAAAGGCCCCTCATCGAGTATAACAAAGTCTCCTGATGGAGTATAACAAAATCCGCTGATCGAGTATAACAATTCCCCTGATCGAGTATAACAAAGTCCCCTGATCGAGTATAACAAAGGCCCCTTATCAAGTTTAACAAAGGCCCTTGATCGAGTATAGCAAAGTCCCCTGGTCGAGTATAACAAACTCCCCTGGTCGATTATAACAAAGTCCCCTGATCGAGTATAACAAAGTCCCCTGATCGAGTATAACTATGGCCCCTGATCGAGTTTAACAAAGGCCCCTGATCGAGTGTAACAAAGTCCCCTGGTCGAGTATAACAAAGGTCCCTCATCGAGTTTAACAAAGGCCCCTCAACGAGTATAACAAAGTCCCCTGGTCGAGTATAACAAACTCCCCTGGTCAAGTATAACAAAGAACCCTGGTTGAGTATAACAAAGTCCCGTGACCGAGTATAACAAAGGCCCCTCATCGAGTATAACAAAGTCTCCTGATCGAGTATAACAAAGGCCCCTAATCAAGTTTAACAAAGGCCCCTGATCAAGTATAACAAAGGTCCCTCATAGAGTTTAACAAAGGCCCGCCATCGAGTATAACAAAGTCTCCTGATCGAGTATAACAAAGTCCGCTGATCGAGTATAACAAAGTCCCCTGATCGAGTATAACAAAGTCCCCTGATCGAGTATAACAAAGGCCCCTGATCAAGTTTAACAAAGGCCCCTGATCAAGTATAACAAAGGTCCCTCATAGGGTTTAACAAATGCCCGTCATCGAGTATAACAAAGTCCGCTGATCGAGTATAACAAAGGCCCCTCATCAAGTTTAACAAAGGCCCCTGATCGAGTATAGCAAAGTCCCCTGGTCGAGTATAACAAACTCCCCTGGTCGATTATAACAAAGTCCCCTGATCGAGTATAACAAAGTTCCCTGATCGAGTATAACAAAGCCCCCTGATCGAGTATAACAATGGCCCCTGATCGAGTTTAACAAAGGCCCTGATCAGGCATAACAATGGCCCCTGGTCGGCGAGGTTTAACAAAGGCCCCTAATCGGTATAAAGGTCCCTGGTCGGAGTATAACAAAGGCCCTCATCCCGAGATTAACAAAGGCCCCTCATCCCGAGTATAACAAAAGTCCCTGGTCGAGTATATCGACTCCTGAGGTAAAGGTATACCAATATCCCTGATCGAGGTATAACCGAAGTCCCTGATCCGAGTATAACAAGTCCGCTGATCCGGGTATATGAAGTCCCTGATTGGGTATAAACAAGAACCTGGTCAGGTATAACCAAAGTCCTCGCGGAATTATAACAAAGGCCCGTGATCGAGTATAACAAAGGCCCCTGATCGAGTATAACAACGTCCCCTGATCGAGTATAACAAAGTCCGCTGATCGAGTATAACAAAGTCCCCTGATCAAGTATAACAAAGTCACCTGATCGAGTATAACAAAAGCCCCTGCTCGAGTTTAACAAAGGCCCCTGATCGAGTATAACAGAGTCCCCTGGTCGAGTATAACAAAGGCCCCTCATCAAGTTTAACAAAGGCCCCTCATTGAGTATAACAAAGTCCCCTGGTCGAGTAGAACAAACTCACCTGGTCGAGTATACCAAAGTCCCCTGATCGAGTATAACAAAGTCCCCTGATCGAGTATAACTATGGCTCCTGATCGAGTTTAACAAAGGCCTCTGATCTAGTGTAAGAAAGTCCCCTGGTCGAGTATAACAAAGGTCCCTCATCGAGTTTAACAAAGGCCCCTCATCGAGTATAACAAAGTCACCTGGTCGAGTATAACAAACTCCCCTGGTCAAGTATAACAAAGAACCCTGGTTGAGTATAACAAAGTCCCCTGATCGAGTATAACAAAGGCCCCTCATCTAGTATAACAAAGGCCCCTCATCGAGTATAACAAAGTCTCCTGATCGAGTATAACAAAATCCGCTGATCGAGTATAACAAAGTCCTCTGATCGAGTATAACTATGGCCCCTGATCGAGTTTAACAAAAGCCCCTGATCGAATGTCAGAAAGTCCCCTGGTCGAGTATAACAAAGGTCTCTCATCGAGTTTAACAAAAGCCCCTCATCGAGTATAACAAAGTCACCTGGTCGAGTATAACAAACTCCCCTGGTCAAGTAGAACAAAGAACCCTGGTTGAGTATAACAAAGTCCCCTGATCGAGTATAACAAAGGCCCCTAATCGAGTATAACAAAGGCCCCTCATCGAGAAAAACAAAGTCTCCTGATCGAGTATAACAAAATCCGCTGATCGAGTATAACAAAGTCCCCTAATCGAGTATAACTCTGGCCCCTGATCGAGTTTAACAAAGGCTGATCCCGAGGTGTACCAAAAGTCCCTGGTCGAGTATAACAAAGGTCCCTCATCAGGTTTAACAAAAGGCCCCTCATCGAGTATAACAAAATTCCCTGGTCAAGGTATAACAAACTCCCTGGTCCATTATAACAAAGAACCTGGTTGAGTATAGCCGGTCCGTGATCCGAGTATAACAAAGGCCCCTGATCAGTATAACAAAGGCCCCTCATCGAGTATAACAAAGTCTCCTGATCGAGTATAACAAAGTCCGCTGATCGTGTATAACAAAGTCCCCTGATCGAGTATAACAAAGGCCCCTGATCAAGTTTAACAAAGGCCCCTGATCAAGTATAACAAAGGTCCCTCATAGAGTTTAACAAAGGCCCGTCATCGAGTATAACAAAGTCTCCTGATCGAGTATAACAAAGTCCGCTGATCGAGTATAACAAAGTCCCCTCTATCGAGTATAACAAAGTCCCCTGATCGAGTATAACAAAGGCCCTTCATCAAGTTTAACAAAGGCCCCTGATCGAGTATAGCAAAGACCCCTGGTCGAGTATAACAAATTCCCCTGGTCGATTATAACAAAGTCCCCTGGTCGAGTATAACAAAGTTCCCTGATCGAGTATAACAAAGCCCCCTGATCGAGTATAACAAAGTCCCCTGATAGAGTATAACAAAGTCCCCTGATCGAGTATAACAATGGCCCCTGATCGAGTTTAACAAAGGCCCCTAATCGTGTATAACAAAGTCCCCTGGTCGAGTATAACAAAGGCCCCTCATCGAGTTTAACAAAGGCCCCTCATCGAGTATAACAAAGTCCCCTGGTCGAGTATATCAAACTCCCCTGGTCGAGTATAACAATATCCCCTGATCGAGTATAACAAAGTCCCCTGATCGAGTATAACAAAGTCCGCTGATCGAGTATAACAAAGTCCCCTGATCGAGTATAACAAAGAACCCTGGTCAAGTATAACAAAGTCCCCTCATGGAGTATAACAAAGGCCCGTGATTGAGTATAACAAAGGCCCCTGATCGAGTATAATAACGTCCCCTGATCCTAGTATAACAAAGCCCCCCTGGACGAGTATAACAAAGGCCCCTAATCGAGTATAACAAAGTCTCCTGATCGCATATAACAAAGTCCCCTGATCGGTGTATAACAAAGGCCCCTGGATGAGTATAACAAAGTCCCCTGAAGTCGAGTATAACATATCCCTGATTGAGTATAACAAAGTCCTCTGGTCGAGTATAAAAAAGTCCCCTGATCGAGTATAACAAAGTCCCCTGGTCGAGTATAACAAAGTCCCCTCATTGAGAATAACAAAGTCCATTGGTCAAGTATAAAAGAGATCCCTGGTCGAGTATAACAAAGTCCCCTGGTCGAGTATAGGAAAGTCCCGTGATCATGTATAACAAAGCCTCCTCATCGAGTATAACAAAGTCCCCTTGTCGAGTATAACAAAGCCCCCTGCTCGAGTATAACAAAGTCCCCTAATCGAGTCCAAAAAAGGCCTCTAATCGGTATAAGAAAGTCCCCTGATCAAGTATAACAAAGCCGCCTAATCAAGTATAACAACGTCCCCTGGTCGAGTATAACAAAGTCACCTGTTCGAGTCTAACAATGTCCCCTTATCGAGTATAACAAATTCCCTTATCGAGTATAACAAAGTCCCCTTATCGAGTTTAACAAAGACCCCTAATCGAGTATAACAAAGGCCCCTGGTCGAGTATAACAAAGTCCCTGATCGAGTATAACAAAGTCCCTAGGTCGAGCATACCAAAGGCCCCTAATCGATTATAACAAAGTCCCACGGTCGGGTATAGCAAAGGGCCCTGATCGAGTACGACAAAGTCCCCTGATCGAGTATAACAAAGTTCCCTGATCGAGTATAACAACGTCCCCTGAACGAGTATAACAAAGTCTCCTGGTCCAGTATAACAAAGTCCCCTTATCGAGTATAACAAAGTCCCCTAATCGAGTATAAAAATGTCCCCTGGTCCAGTGTAACAAAGTCCTCTAATCGATAAAAAAAAGTCCCCTGATCGAGTATAACAACGTCTCCTGGCCTAGTTTAACAAAGTCCCCAGATCGAGCATAACAAAGTCCCCTAATCGATTATAACAAAGTCCTCTGGACGAGTATGACAAAGGGCCCTGATCGAGTAAGACTAAGTTTCCTCATCGAGTATAACAAAGTCCCCTAATCGTGTATAACAAAGTCCCCTGGTCGAGTATAACATATCCCCTGATCGAATATAAAAAGTCCCCTAGTCGAGTATAACAAAGTCCTCTGATAGAATATAACAAAGTCCCCTGATCGAGTATAACATATCCTCTGATCGAGTATAACAAAGTCCCTGGTGGAATATAACAAAGTCCCCTGATCGAATATAAGAAAGTCCCCTGGTCGAGTTTAAAAAAGGCCCCTCATCGAGTATAGCAAAGTCCATTGGTCAAATATAGGAAAGTCCACTCATCGAGTATAACAAAGTCCCCGGATCGAGTATAAATGGCCTCTGGTCAAGTATGAGAAAGTCCCCTGATCAAGTATAAAAAAGTCCCCTGGTCTAGTATAACAAAGTCCCCTAAACGAGTATAACAAAGTCCCCTGGTCGATTATAGCAAAGTCCCCGGGTCGAGTATAACAAAGCCCCCTCATCGAGTATAACAAAGGCCCCTAATCGAGTATAACAAAGTCCCCTGATCGAGTATAACAAAGTCCCCTGATAGAGTATAACAAAGTCTTCTGGTCGAGTATAAAAAAGTCCCCTGATCGAGTATAACAAAGTCCCCTGGTCGAGTATAACAAAGTCCCCTCATCGAGGATAACAAAGTCCATTGGTCAAGTATAAAAAAGTTCCTATGATTGAGCATAGCAAAGTCCCCTGATCGAGTATAACAAAGCCTCCTGATCGAGTATAACAAAGTCCCCTAATCGAGTATAACAAAGCCCCTGCTCGAGTTTAGCAAAGTCCCCTGATCGAGTATAACAAAGCCTCCTGATCGAGTATAAAAAACTCCCCTGATCGAGTATAACAAAGCCCCCTGCTCGAGTATAACCCCTGATCGAGTATAACAAAGCCCCCTGCTCGAGTATAACAAAATCCCCTGATCGAGTCCAAAAAAGGCCTTTTATCGAGTATAACAAAGTCCCCTGATGGAAAATAACAAAGCCCCCTGGATGAGTATAACAAAGTTCCCTGATCGAGTATAACAACGTTCCCTGATCGAGTATAACAAAGTCTCCTGGTCCAGTATAACAAAGTCCCCTGATCGAGGATAACAAAGTCCCCTAATCGAGAATAAAAATGTCCCCTGGTCCAGTGTAACAAAGTCCCTTCATCGAGTATAAAAAAGTCCCCTGGCCCAGTATAACAAAGTCCCTAGATCGAGCATACCAAATTCCCCTGATCGATTATAACAAAGTCCCCCGGTCGAGTATAGCAAAGGGCCCTGATCGTGTAAGACAAAATCCCCTGATTGAGTATAAGAAAGTACCCTGATCGAGTATAACAAAGCCCCCTGGATGAGTATAACAAAGTTCCGTAATCGAGTATAACAAAGTCCCCTGATCGAGTATAGCAAAGTCCCCTGTTCCAGTGTAACAAAGTCCCCTGATCGAGTATAAAAAAGTCCCCTGGTTGACTATAGCAAGTCCTCTGGTCGAGTATTACAAAGCCCCCTCATCGAATATAACAAAGGCCTCTAATCGAGTATAACAAAGTCCCCTGATCTAGTATAACAAAGGCCCCTGATCGAGTATAACAAAGGCCCCTGGTCGAGTATAACAAAGTCCCCTGATCGAGTCTAACAAAAACCCTTATCGAATATAAAAAATTCCCCTTTTCGAGTATAACAAAGTCCCCATATCGAGTATAACAAAGTCCCCTAATCGAGTATAACAAAGGTCCCTGATCGAGTGTAATAAAAGTCCCCTGATCGAGAATAACAAAGTCCCCTAATCGAGTATAAAAATGTCCCCTGGTCCAGTGTAACAAAGTCCCCTGATCCAGTATAACAAAGTCCCCTAATCAAGTATAACAAAGTCTTCTGATCGAGTATAACAAAGTCCCCTAATTGAGTAAAACAAAGCCCCCTGCTCGAGTATAACAAAGTCCCCTGGTCGAGTTTAGCAAAGTCCCCTGATCGAGTATAACAAAGCCTCCTCATCGAGTATAAAAAAGTCCCCTGATCGAGTATAACAAAGTCCCCTGGATGAGTATAACAAAGTCCCCTCATTGAATATAACATATCCCCTGACTGAGTATAACAAAGTCCTCTGGTCGAGTATAAAAAAGTCCCGTGATCGAGTATAACAAAGCCCCCTGCTCGAGTATAACAAAATCCCCTGGTCGAGTTTAGCAAAGTCCCCTGATCGAGTATAACAAAGCCTCCTCATCGAGTATAAAAAAGTCCCCTGATCGAGTATAACAAAGTCCCGTGGATGAGTATAACAAAGTCCCCTAATCGAATATAACATATCCCCTGATTGAGTATAACAAACTCCCCTGGATGAGTATAACAAAGACCCCTGATCGAATATAACATATCCCCTGATTGAGTATAACAAAGTCCTCTGGTCGAGTATAAAAAAGTCCCCTGATCGAGTATAACAAAGTCCCCTGGTCGAGTATAACAAAGTCCCCTCATCGAGAATAACAAAGTCCATTGGTCAAGTATAAAAGAGATCCCTGGTCGAGTATAACAAAGTCCCCTGGTCGAGTATAGGAAAGTCCCGTGATCGAGTATAACAAAGCCTCCTCATCGAGTATAACAAAGTCCCCTTGTCGAGTATAACAAAGCCCCCTGCTCGAGTATAAACAAGTCCCTAATCGAGTCCAAAAAAGGCCTCTAATCGAGTATAAGAAAGCCGCCTAATCAAGTATAACAACGTCCCCTGGTCGAGTATAACAAAGTCACCTGTTCGAGTCTAACAAAGTCCCCTCATCGAGTATAACAAATTCCCCTTATCGAGTATAACAAAGTCCCCTTATCGAGTTTAACAAAGACCCCTAATCGAGTATAACAAAGGCCCCTGGTCGAGTATAACAAAGTCCCTGATCGAGTATAACAAAGTCCCTAGGTCGAGCATACCAAAGTCCCCTAATCGATTATAACAAAGTCCCACGGTCGAGTATAGCAAAGGGCCCTGATCGAGTAAGACAAAGTCCCCTGATCGAGTATAACAAAGTTCCCTGATAGAGTATAACAACGTCCCCTGAACGAGTATAACAAAGTCTCCTGGTCCAGTTTAACAAAGTCCCCTTATCGAGTATAACAAAGTCCCCAAATCGAGTATAAAAATGTCCCCTGGTCCAGTGTAACGAAGTCCTCTCATCGAGTAAAAAAAAGTTCCCTGATCGAGTATAACAACGTCTCCTGGCCTAGTTTAACAAAGTCCCCAGATCGAGCATAACAAAGTCCCCTAATCGATTATAACAAAGTCCCCTGGACGAGTATGACAAAGGGCCCTGATCGAGTAAGACTAAGTCCCCTCATCGAGTATAAGAAAGTCCCCTAATCATGTATAACAAAGTCCCCTGGTCGAGTATAGCATATCCCCTGATCGAATATAAAAAGGCCCCTAGTCGAGTATAACAAAGTCCTCTGATCGAATATAACAAAGTCCCCTGATCGAGTATAACATATCCTCTGATCGAGTATAACAAAGTCCCTGGAGGAGTATAACAAAGTCCCCTGATCGAATAAAAGAAAGTCCCCTGGTCGAGTTTAACAATGTCCCCTGATCGAGTATAACAAAGGCCCCTCATCGAGTATAGCAAAGTCCATTGGTCAAATATAGGAAAGTCCACTCATCGAGTATAACAAAGTCCCCCGATCGAGTATAACAATGGCCTCTGGTCTAGTATGAGAAAGTCCCCTGATCAAGTATAAAAAAGTCCCCTGGTCTAGTATAACAAAGTCCCCTAAACGAGTATAACAAAGTCCCCTGGTCGATTATAGCAAAGTCCCCGGGTCGAGTATAACAAAGCCCCCTCATCGAGTATAACAAAGGCCCCTGATCGAGTATAACAAAGTCCCCTGATAGAGTATAACAAAGTCTTCTGGTCGAGTATAAAAAAGTCCCCTGATCGAGTATAACAAAGTCTCCTGGTCGAGTATAACAAAGTCCCCTCATCGAGGATAACAAAGTCCATTGGTCAAGTATAAAAAAGTTCCCATGATCGAGCATAGCAAAGTCCCCTGATCGAGTATAACAAAGCCTCCTGATCGAGTATAACAAAGTCCCCTAATCGAGTATAACAAAGCCCCCTGCTCGAGTATAACAAAGTCCCCTGGTCGAGTTTAGCAAAGTCCCCTGATCGAGTATAACAAAGCCTCCTGATCGATTATAACAAAGTCCCCCGGTCGAGTATAGCAAAGGGCCCTGATCGTGTAAGACAAAATCCCCTGATTGAGTATAAGAAAGTCCCCTGATCGAGTATAACAAAGCCCCCTGGATGAGTATAACAAAGTTCCGTGATCGAGTATAACAAAGTCCCCTGATCGAGTATAACAAAGTCCCCTGATCGAGTATAACAAAGTCCCCTAATCGAGTATAAAATGTCCCCTGTTCCAGTGTAACAAAGTGCCCTGATCGAGTATAAAAAAGTCCCCTGGTCGACTATAGCAAGTCCTCTGGTCGAGTAAAACAAAGCCCCCTCATCGAATATAACAAAGGCCTCTAATCGAGTATTACAAAGTCCCCTGATCTAGTATAACAAAGGCCCCTGATCGAGTATAACAAAGGCCCCTGGTCGAGTATAACAAAGTCCCCTGTTCGAGTCTAACAAAAACCCTTATCGAATATAAAAAATTCCCCTTTTCGAGTATAACAAAGTCCCCATATCGAGTATAACAAAGTCCCCTAATCGAGTATAACAAAGGTCCCTGGTCGAGTATAACAAAGTTCCCTGATCGAGTGTAACAAAAGTCCCCTGATCGAGAATAACAAAGTCCCCTAATCGAGTATAAAAATGTCCCCTGGTCCAGTGTAACAAAGTCCCCTGATCGAGTATAACAAAGTCCCCTAATCAAGTATAGCAAAGTCCCCTGATCGAGTATAACAAAGGACGCTCATCGAGTATAGCAAAGTCCATTGTTCAAATATAGGAAAGTCCACAGATCTAGTATGACAAAGTCCCCTGAATCAAGTATAAAAAAGTCCCCTGGTTGAGTATAACAAAGTCCCCTGATCGAGTATAACAAAGTCCCCTGGTCGAGTATAGCAAAGTCCCCTGATCGAGTATAACAAAGCCCCCTCATCGAGTATAACATATCCTCTGATCGAGTATAACAAAGTCCTCTGGTCGAGTATGACAAAGTCCCCTGATCGAGTATAACAAAGTCCCCTGGTCGAGTATAACAAAGTCCCCTGATCGAGTATAACAAAGGCCCGTCATCGAGTATAGCAAAGTCCATTGGTCAAATATAGGAAAGTCCCCTGATCGAATATAACAAAGTCCCAGATCGAGCATAACAAAGTCCTCTGATCGATTATAACAAAGTCCCCTGGTCGAGTATAGCAAAGGGCCCTGATCGAGAAAGACAAAGTCCCCTTATCGAGTATAAGAAAGTCCCCTAATCAAGAATAACAAAGCCCTCTGGACGAGTATAACAACGTTCCCTGATCGAGTATTACAAAGTCTCTTGGCCCAGTATAACAAAGTCCCCAGATCGAGCGTAACAAAGTCCCCTGATCGATTATAACAAAGTCCCCTGGTCGAGTATAAGAAAGGGCCTGATCGAGTAAGACAAAATCCCCTGATCGACTATAACAAAGTCCCCTACTCCAGTATAACAAAGTCCCTGGTCGAGTGTAGCAAAGTCCCCTAATCGAGTATAACAAAGCCTCCTCATCGATTATAACAAAGTCCCCTGATCGAGTATAACAAAAGCCCCCTGCATGAGTATAACAAAGTCCCCTGATCGAGTCCATAAAAGGCCTCTAATCGAGTATAACAAAGTCCTCTGATCAAGTATAACAAAGGAACCTGATCGAGAATAAAAAAGGCCCCTCATCGATTATAACAAAGTCCCCTGATCTAGTATAACAAAGGAACCTGATCGAGAATAAAAAAGGCCCCTCATCGAGTATAAGAAAGTCCCCTGATCGAGTATAACAAAGCCGCCTAATCGAGTATAACAAAGTCCCCTGGTCCAGTATAACAAAGTCCCCTGTTCGAGTCTAACAAAGTCCCCTTATCGAGTATAACAAATTCCCCTTATCGAATATAAAAAGGCCCCTTATCGAGTATAACAAAGTCCCCTAATCGAGTATAACAAAGGTCCCTCTTCGAGTATAACAAAGTTCAATGATCGAGTATAACAACGTTCTCTGATCGAGTATAACAAAGTCTCCTGGTCCAGTATAGCAAAGTCCCCTCATAGAGTATAAAAATGTCCCCTGGTCCAGTGTAACAAAGTCCCCTGATCGAGTATAACAAAGTCCCCTAATCAAGTATAACAAAGTCCCCTGATCGAGTATAATAAAGGCCCCTCATCGAGTATAACAAAGTCCATTGGTCAAATATAGGAAAGTCCACAGATCGAGTATGACAAAGTCCCCTGATCAAGTATAAAAAAGTCCCCTGGTCGAGTATAACAAAGTCCCCTGATCGAGTATAACAAAGTCCCCTGGTCGAGTATAGCAAAGTCCCCTCATCGAGTATAACAAAGCCCCCTGATCGAGTATAACATATCCTCTGATCGAGTATAACAAAGTCCTCTGGTCGAGTATGACAAAGGCCCCTGGTCGAGTATAACAAAGTCCCTTGATCGAGTGTAACAAAAGTCCCCTGATCAAGTATAACAAAACTCCCCTGGTCGAGTAAAACAAAGTACCCTAATCAAGTATAAAAATGTCCCCTGGTCCAGTGTAACAAAGTCCCCTGATCGAGTATTAAAAAGTCCCCTGGTCGATTATAGCAAGTCCCCTGGTCGAGTATAACAAAGCCCCCTCATCGAGTATAACAAAGGCCACTAATCGAGTATAACAAAGCCCCCTGATCGAATATAACAAAGTCCCCTTTAGAGTATAACAAAGTCCCTTGATCAAGTATAACATATTTCCTGATTGGGGATAACAAAGTCCTCTGGTCGAGTATAAAAAAGTCCCCTGATCGAGTATAACAAAGTCCCCTGGTCGAGTATAGCAAAGTCCCCTAATCGAGTATAACAAAGTCCCTTGATCAAGTATAACATATTCCCTGATTGTGGATAACAAAGTCCTCTGGTCGAGTATAAAAAAGTCCCCTGGTCGAGTATAACAAAGTTCCCTTATCGAGTATAACAAAGTCCCCTGGTCGAGTGCAGCAAAGTCCCCTGATCGAGTATAACAGAGCCTCCTGATCGAGTATAACAAAGTCCCCTGATCAAGTATAACAAAGCCACCTGCTCGAGTATAACAAAGTCCCCTGATCGAGTCCAAAAAAGGCCTCTAATCGAGTATAACAAAGTCCCCTGATCTAGTATAACAAAGGCCCCTCATCGAGTATAACAAAGGCCCCTCATCGAGTATAAGAAGGTCCCCTGATCGAGTATAACAAAGCCGCCTAATCGAGTATAACAAAGGCCCATGGTCGAGTATAACAAAGTCCCCTGTTCGAGTCTAACAAAGTCCCCTTATCTAGTATAACACATTCCCCTTATCGAGTATAACAAAGTCCCCTTATCGAGTATAACAAAGTCCCCTAATCGAGTATAACAAAGGCCCCTGGTCGAGTATAACAAAGTTCCCTGATCGAGTGTAACAAAAGTCCCCTGATCGAGAATATAACAAAGTCCCCTAATCGAGTATAACAAAGTCCCCTGGTCCAGTATAACAAAGTCCCCTGATCAAGTATAACATATCCCCTGATAGAGTATAACAACGTCTCCTGGCCCAGCTTAACAAAGTCCCCAGATCGAGCATAACAATGTCCCCTAATCGATTATAACAAAGTCCCCTGGTCGAGTATAACAAAGGGCCCTGTTCGAGTAAGACAAAGTCCCCTGATCAAGCATAACAAAGTCCCCTGATCCTAGTATAACAAAGCCCCCTAATCGAGTATAACAAAGTCCCCTGGTCCAGTATAACAAAGTCCCCTGATCAAGTATAACATATCCCCTGATAGAGTATAACAACGTCTCCTGGCCCAGCTTAACAAAGTCCCCAGATCGAGCATAACAATGTCCCCTAATCGATTATAACAAAGTCCCCTGATCAAGTATAAAAAAGTCCCCTCGTCGAGTATAACAAATTCCCCTGGTCGGGTATAGCAAAGTCCCTTGGTCGAGTATAACAAAGCATCCCTCATCGAGTATAACAAAGGCCCCTAATCGAGTATAACAGAGTCCCCTGATTGAGTATAACAAAGTCCCCTGATCGAGTATAACAAAGTCCTCTGATTGAGAACAACAAAGACCCCTGATCGAGTAAAATATATCCCCTGATCGAGTATAACAAAGTCCACTGGTCGAGAATAAAAAAGATCCCTGATCGCATATAACAAAGTCCCCTGGTCGTGTATAACCAAGTCCCCTGATCGAGTATAACAAAGGCCCCTCAATGAGTATAACAAAGTCCATTGGTCAAGTATAAAAAAGTCTCCTGGTGGAGTATAACAAAGTCCCCTAATCATATATAACAAAGTCCTCTGTTCGAGTATAAAAAAGTCCCCTGATCGAGTATAACTAAGCCGCCTTATCGAGTATAACAAAGTCCCCTGGTCGAGTATATCAAAGTCCCCTGTTCGAGTCTAACAAAGTCCCCTTATCGTGTGAGACAAAGTCCCCTGATCGAGTATAACAAAGTCCCCTGATCGAGTATAACACAGCTCCCTGGACGAGTATAACAAAGTCCCCTAATCAAGTATAACAAAGTCCCCTGATCGAGTATAACAAAGTCCTTTGGTCGAGTATGACAAAGTCCACTGATAGAGTATAACAAAGTCCCCTGGTCGAGTATAACAAAGTCCCCTGATCGAGTATAACAAAGGCCCCTCATCGAGTATAGCAAAGTCCATTGGTCAAATATAGGAAAGTCCACTGATCGAGTATAACAAAGTCCCAGATCGAGCATAACAAAGTCCCCTGATCGATTATGACAAAGTCCCCTGGTCGAGTATAGCAAAGGGCCATGATCGAGTGAAACAAAGTCCCCTAGTCAAGTATAACAAAGGCCCTGATCGAGTAAGACAAAAACCCCTGATCGAATATAACAAAGTCCCCTGATCGAGTATAACAAATCCCTCTGGACGAGTATAACAAAGTCCCCTGATCGAGTATAACAAAGTCCCCTGATCGAGTATTACATATCCCCTGATCGAATATAACAAAGTCCCTGGTGGAGTATAACAAAGTCCCCTTATCGAGTATCACAAAGTCTCCTGGTCGAGTATAACAAAGTTTTCTAATCGAGTATAAAAAGGCCCCTCGTCGAGTATAACAAAGTCCTCTGATCGAGAATAACAAAGTCCCCTGATCAAGTATAACATATCACCTGATCGAATATAACAAATTCTTCTGGTCGAGTATAACAAAGTCCCCTGATCGAGTATAACAAAGCCCCCTGCTCGGGTATAACAAAGTCCCCTAATCGAGTCCAAAAAAGGCCTCTAATCGAGTATAAGAAAGTCCCCTGAACAAGTATAACAAAGCCGCCTAATCGAGGATAACAACGTCCCCTGGTCGAGTATAACAAAGTCCCCTGTTCGAGTCTAACAAAGTCCCCTTATCGAGTATAAAAAATTCCCCTTATCGAGTATAACAAAGTCCCCTTATCGAGTATAACAAAGTCCCCTAATCGAGTATAACAAAGGCCCCTTGTCGAGTATAACAAAGTCCCTGATCGAGTATAACAAAGTCCCTAGGTCGAGCATACCAAAGTCCCCTAATCGATTATAACAAAGTCCCCCGGTCGAGTATAGCAAAGGGCCATGATCGAGTAAGACAAATTCCCCTGATCGAGTATAACAAAGTCCCCTGATGGAGAATAACAAAGCCCCCTGGATGAGTATCACAAAGTTCCCTGATCGAGTATAACAACGTCCCCTGATCGAGTATAACAAAGTCTCCTGATCCAGTATAACAAAGTCCCCTGATCGAGTATAACAAAGTCCCCTAAACGAGTATAAAAATGTCCCCTGGTCCAGTGTAACAAAGTCCCCTCATAGAGTAAAAAAAAGTCCTTTGGCCCGGTATAACAAAGTCCCTAGATCGAGCATACCAAAGTCCCCTGATCGATTATAACAAAGTCCACCGGTTGAGTATAGCAAAGGCGCCTGATCGTGTAAGACAAAATCCCGTGATCGAGTATAAGAAAGTCCCCTGATCGAGTATGACAAAGCCCCCTGGATGAGTATAACAAAGTTCCCTGAACGAGTATAACAAAGTCTCCTGATCGAGTATAACAAAGTCCCCTGGTCCAGTATAACAAAGTCCCCTGATCGAGTATAACATATCCCCTGATCGAGTATAACAACGTCTCCTGGCCTAGTTTAACAAAGTCCCCATATCGAGCATAACAAAGTCCCCAAATCGATTATAACAAAGTCCCCTGGTCGAGTATAACAAAGGGCCCTGTTCGAGTAAGAATAAGTCCCCTAATCGTGTATAACAAAGTCCCCTGGTCGAGTATAGCATATCTCCTGATCGAATATAAAAAAGTCCCCTAGTCGAGTATAACAAAGTCCTCTGATCGAATAAAACAAAGTCCCCTGATCGAATATAACAAAGTCCCCTGGTCGAGTTTAACAATGTCCCCTGATCGAGTATAACAAAGGCCCCTCATCGAGTATAACAAAGTCCCCTGATCGAGTATAACAAAGTCCCCTGATAGAGTATAACAAAGTCCTCTGGTCGAGTATAAAAAAGTCCCCTGATCGAGTATAACAAAGTCCCCTGGTCGAGTATAACAAAGTCCCCTCATCGAGTATTACAAAGTCCATTGGTCAAGTATAAAAAAGTTCCCATGATCGAGTATAACAAAGTCCCCTAATCGAGTATAACAAAGCCCCCTGCTCGAGTATAACAAAGTCCCCTGGTCGAGTTTAGCAATGTCCCCTGATCGAGTATAACAAAGCCTCCAGATCGAGTATAACAAAGTCCCCTGATCGAGTATAACAAAGCCCCCTGCTCGAGCATAACAAAGTCCCCTGATCGAGTCCAAAAAAGGCCTTTAATCGAGTATAACAAAGTCCCCTGATCTAGTATAAGAAAGGCCCCTGATCGAGTGTAACAAAGGCCCCTCATCGAGTATAACAAAGTCCCCTAATTGAGCATAACAAAGTCCCCTGGTCGAGTATAACAAAGTCCCTTGTTCGAGTCTAACAAAGTCCCGTTATCGAGTATAACAAATTCACCTTATCGAGTATAACAAAGTCCCCTTATCGAGTACAACAAAGTCCCCTAATCGAGTATAACAAAGGCCCTGGTCGAGTATAACAAAGTCCCTCACCGAGTGTAACAAAGTCCCCTAATCGAGTATAAAATTGTCCCCTGGTCTAGTGTAACAAAGTCCCCTGATCGAGTATAAAAAAGTCCCCTGGCCCAGTATAACAAAGTCCCTAGATCAAGCATACCAAAGTCCCCTAATCGAGTATAACAGAGCCCCCTGCTCGAGTATAACAAAGTCCCTTGTCGAGTATAGCAAAGTCCCCTAATTGAGTTTAATAAAGCCTCCTGATCGAGTATAACAAAGTCCCCTCATCGAGTCCAAAAAAGCCCTCTAATCGAGTATAAGAAAGTCCCCTGATCGAGTATAACAAAGCCGCCTAATCGAGTATAACAAAGTCCCCTGGTCAAGTATAACAAAGTCCCCTGTTCGAGTCTAACAAAGTCCTCTTATCGAGTAAAACAAATTCCCCTTATCGAGTATAACAAAGTCCCCTTATCGAGTATAACAAAGTCCCCTGATCGAGTATAACAAAGTCCTCTGGTCGAGTATGACAAAGTCCCCTGATCTAGTATTACAAAGTCCCCTGGTCGAGTATAACAAAGTCCCCTCATCGAGTATAACAAAGGCCCCTCATCGAGTACAGCAAAGTCCATTGGTCAAAGATAGGAAAGTCCACAGATCTAGTATGACAAAGTCCCCTGATCAAGTATAAAAAAGTTCCCTGGTCGAGTATAACAAAGTCCCCTGATCGAGTATAACAAAGTCTCCTGGTCGAATATAGCAAAGTCCCCTTATCGAGTATAGCAAAGCCCCCTGATCGAGTATAACATATACTCTGATCGAGTATAAAAAAGTCCTCTGGTCGAGTATGACAAAGTCCCCTGGTCGACTATAACAAAGTTTTCTTATCTAGTATAACAAAGGCCCCTGGTCGAGTATAACAAAGTCCCCTAATCAAGTATAACAAAGTCCCCTGATCGAGTAAAACAAAGTCTCCTGATCGAGTATAACATATCCCCTGATCGAGTATAACAAGGGCCGCTGGTCGAGTATAACAAAGTCCTCTGATCAAGTATAACAAAGTCCTTTGATCGAGTATAAAAAAGTCCCCTAATTAAGTATAACAAAGTCCCCTGATCGAGTATGACAAAGCCCCCTGGATGAGTATAACAAAGTTCCATCATCGAGCATAACAAAGTCCCCTGATCGATTATAACAAAGTCCCCTGGTCCAGTATAACAAAGTCCCCTGATCGAGTATAACATATCCCCTGATCGAGTTTAACAACGTCTCCTGGCCTAGTTTAACAAAGTCCCCTGGTCGAGTATAACAAAGGGCCCTGATCGAGTAAGACTAAGTCCCCTCATCGAGTATAACAAAGTCCCCTGATCCTAGTATAACAAAGCCCCCCTGGACGAGTATAACAAAGGCCCCAAATCGAGTATAACAAAGTCTCCTGATCGCGTATAACAAAGTCCCCTGATCGAGTATAACAAAGTCCCCTGGTCGAGTATAGGAAAGTCCCGTGATCGAGTATAACAAAGCCTCCTCATCGAGTATAACAAAGTCCCCTGATCGAGTATAACAAAGCCCCCTTCTCGAGTATAACAAAGTCCCATAATCGAGTCCAAAAATGGCCTCTAATCGAGTATAAGAAAGTCCCCTCATCAAGTATAACAAAGCCGCCTAATCGAGTATAACAACGTCCCCTGGTCGAGTATAACAAACTCCCCTGTTCGAGTCTAACAAAGTCCTCTCATCGAGTATAACAAATTCCCCTTATCGAGAATAACAAAGTCCCCTTATCGAGTATAACAAAGTCCCCTAAACGAGTATAACAAAGGCCCCTGGTCGAGTATAACAAAGTCTCTGGTCGAGTATAACAAAGTCCCTAGGTCGAGCATACCAAAGTCCACTAATCGATTATATCAAAGTCCCCCGGTCGAGTATAGCAAAGGGCCCTGATCGAGTAAGACAAAGTCCCCTGATCGAGTAAAACAAAGTCCCCTGATGGAGAATAACAAAGCCCTCTCGATGAGTATAACAAAGTTCCCTGATCGAGTATAACAACGTCCCCTGATCGAGTATAACAAAGTCTCCTGGTCCAGTATAACAAAGTCCCCTTATCGAGTATAACAAAGTCCCCTAATCGAGTATAAATGTCCCCTGGTCCAGTGTAACAAAGTCCCCTCATCGAGTAAAAATAAGTCCCCTGATCGAGTATAACAACGTCTTCTGGCCTAGTTTAACAAAGTCCCCAGATCGAGCATAACAAAGTCCCCTAATCGATTATAACAAAATCCCATGGACGAGTATAACAAAGGGCCCTGATCGAGTAAGACTAAGTCCCCTCATCGAGTATAACAAAGTCCCCTAATCGTGTATAACAAAGTCCCCTGGTCGAGTATAGCATATCCCCTGATCGAATATAAATAAGTTCCCTAGTCGAGTATAACAAAGTCCTCTGATCGAATATAACAAAGTCCCCTGATCGAGTATAAAATATCCTCTGATCGAGTATAACAAAGTCCCTGGTGGAGTATAACAAAGTCCCCTGGTCGAGTTTAACAATGTCCCCTGATCGAGTATAACAAAGGCCCCTCATCGAGTATAGCAAAGTCCATTGGTCAAATATAGGAAAGTCGACTCATCGAGTATAACAAAGTCCCCCGATTGAGTATAACAATGGCCTCTGGTCTAGTATGAGAAAGTCCCCTGATCAAGTATAAAAAAGTCCCCTGGTCTAGTATAACAAAGTCCCCTAAACGAGTATAAAAAAGTCCTTTGGTCGATTATAGCAAAGTCCCCGGGTCGAGTATAACAAAGCCCCCTCATCGAGTATAACAAAGGCCCCTAATCGAGTATAACAAAGTCCCCTGATAGAGTATAACAAAGTCACCTGATAGAGTATAACAAAGTCCTCTGGTCGAGTATAAAAAAGTCCCTTGATCGATTATAACAAAGTCCCCTGGTCGAGTATAACAAAGTCCCATCATCGAGTATAACAAAGTCCATTGGTCAGGTATAAAAAAGTTCCCATGATCGAGCATAGCAAAGTCTCCTGATCGAGTATAACAAAGCCTCCTGATCGAGTATAACAAAGTCCCCTAATCGATTATAACAAAGCCCCCTGCTCGAGTATAACAAAGTCCCCTGGTCGAGTTTAGCAAAGTCCCCTGATCGAGTATAACAAAGCCTCCTGATCGAGTATAACAAAGTCCTCTGATCAAGTATAACAAAGCCCCCTGCTCGAGTATAACAAAGTCCCCTGTGTATGATATATATGGACACAAAATAGTACCTTCAGCTGTATATTATTATATTATTCTTATATTACTCTTATTAATTATGTATAGTAAAGTATTACAGAACATGTATTAATTCTATGTAATATTCTATTTATTGTGCACCATATTATGTATAGAAATTATTACATTTATACTTTATGTATTCAGCTTGTGAATGCTGGCATCTGTACAGGCCAGCGCGTAGTAATACATGGATAGAGGTAGAAAGAGAGAAGACAGAGTCCTCGTGGCGTGACCACGGGCTTCTGCATCCTACTATTGTATATATATCTCCCGTACGAGAATAGAACCTACTTTTAAAGACAACAAGTGTTTGTGTATACCCTCAGTAGTATGGAACATTCTTTGGGTATCTGACAATACGCTAGATGGCGCAGTGATTATTTCTCAGTGAGATACAGTGGACTAAGCTTCCCCCGGACTCTGTTAATGGCGTCTTGTCTTCAGTGACTTCAGCTTCAGACAGCAAGACTACTACAAGCCTCTAGACTTACAGTGTTGTGAAGTGCTATGCTGTGTACAGTGCTGTGCTGTGAAGTGTTTTGTGAAGTGCTGTGCTGTGTATTTTAATCATAATTGTCTGTGCAAGTTGCGGTCAGATGACTAAGGGGGCGGCCCGACAGTACGTGCTGTCCCATCTCTGGTCTGAGGGTGACTGAGCCAGCGCTCGATGCTGCCCACCCGCTCCTACGTCTGGCAGCGCGCCAAGTCTCTCCCCTCCTGCCACACACACACACACACGCATTCACCTTATACAGTATTTTCTTGTGACTTACTTCTGTAATTCTGTGCATAGATTACGAGGGGCTGACCCGATCTTTTGCACAGATAGAGTACAGAAGCAGTCGGCATGTCTCACAGGGATCAAAACGATACCCTGGACGATGGGGTTACGAGTTTTAGTGTGGGAGACCTCTCCCCACCCACGCTTACGCCCCACGCTCCCCACAGTGACAACGCCGAGTCACCCACAGAATCTCCTCGCTCGTCGCGAGCCAGCTCTCCTGCGATACATGCGTCCACAGATCTCCATCAACTGATAAAGTGGATGGAAACTTCTCGACGCCAGGACGATATTGCAAGGTCAGAAGAGGAAGAAATTAGGTACAAAGAGTCTGAAAGACGACGCCACAAAGAGGAACAAACACGCAGAGAACTCGAAGACATACGTAGATGTGAGGATGACCTTAGAAGAAAGGAGGATCAAGCCAGATTTGACGTTTTGATTTCTCTGTTAGCCTCCCCACAACGATCTACCGTACAAGATTCGTCTGCTACTACTGATGTTGATGCGACTAGAGGTACTGGTACCTCATTTCCCAGAGTCGGAACAACACCTCAAAAGGCTGCAGTACAGACGCCTCCCTCTCTGATGTCTGACGCTTCTTATCAGATGTTTCGGGAATGGCGTCGACGTTGGCAGGACTACACAACAATGGTTGACTTGTCAAGTTTATCACAGCCGAAACAAATGATACAGCTTCGTATGTGCTTGTCCTTAGAGACACAACGTACTCTCGAGCACACACTTCAAGTGCCTCCTACGACAACTCTGACGGTAGAGGCCGTGCTCGACACGTTGCAGGAACACTTCAAGGGACAGCGCAACGAAGCACTCAGGAGAAGAGAACTCCTCCAATGTAAACAGCTTGATGGAGAATCTTTTGTCGCGTTTTTTGTAAGGCTCAAAAGGTGTTCAGAGGAAGTTGATGTTTGTCCCGGACATTCTCAAGTCTGTGAAGAGACACAACTTAAGACAATCATTTTAACGGGTGTCCGAGATGAAGAGCTAGTTCAGCGTCTCATTTCCCTCGACCCCACTTCCTCCCTTCAAGATGTTGTTACGAAATGTCGAGCGTACGAGGCCGCCAGGTGTGCGACTTCAGCTTTACGCTCACAGCCTGACCAGGTGAGGGCAGTGTCTTCCTACAGAAAGGGTAAGAAGCAGCAAGGTAACCCCACCCCTAACCCTCCAGCCACACCTTCAGCAGCAGCTTTGTGTAACAGCTGTGCGAGACAGCATAATGTCTCCCAGTGCCCAGCTGCTCAAAGCGTGTGCAGAAGTTGCGACCGCCAGGGTCACTAGGCTTATACAGTCAAGTGCCCTGCTAGCAAAGTTCAGTGCAGACTTTGTGGTCGTGTGGGCCATTATGACAAATGTTGTCGTAAGAAGATACAGAAACGACGCCACCTAGGATCCAAGAAGTCATCCTCAGGTAGTGCTGGCGCGCCCCCTCCTTCTGGCAAGCATCAAGACGCTGTGTCCAGTCGTTCCTGCCGTCGTGTACGTAGTTCCACAGACACGACGCCCCAGCACATCAATGTCGTCATTTCTTACGGTAACTCGTCATCCAGTCTTCAGATGTTACCTGACACCGGTGCTGACGTCTCAGTAATTGGTCCACAACATTTAGCAAGTTTGGGAATACCCAGGAGAAACCTACAGCCCCTCCTCAGACAACGAAACTGACAGCTGATGGTTCCAAGATGGCTCCAGCTTTGGGATCTTTC
>NW_024743519.1:0-12809 GCF_018991925.1 Homarus americanus
TTTATTTAAATGGTAATAAATGATTATTGAAATGGCTGTTTTATCTATTCAACGTAAAAAAATAATAAAATAAAGAATAATATGGAGGTGAGCACCATCTATGAGTTAACAGCACTACTAAACCTTCATCACGGGGTACAGGGGAGAGTTTCCTGTCTGGTGGTTCTTGGATCCATCACCAGCAGGAGCCACTAGACAGAGAAAGAAGACGGAGGACGGACCAAGTGTTCCACGATCTGACAGCCCCGAAAATATCGGCCTGAGGCATCGGTAAGACATTTATTCATAATATTATACCAGATATTTAACATTAATAATACTAAGAAGTTATTGGAGAATTATTATGGTTAGACAGAGTGTATTTAATGGTTAATTTAGTTAATTGTGTTGGGTCATCTGGTGGAGGTGGTGAAGTACTGTATTGGTATATTGTTGCTACTATATGACATCAAAGTTGAAAGTATGTTTTTCCGGTGGTTTTTGATGTTATGAACGAATTTGACCTTCATCTCTAGTGCTAATCAGTAGTTTTGAGATAAGCCCCAGGTGAATTAATATAAGTGGACAACCATGGATTTGTTGATCAATGTGTTGTTCCGAAGGCTTAGGTAAATATTCGTCCGTTGGCTGTCCTCGGGTTTTGTACGAGAATAGGTTTTTTTCGAGATTTTTCAATGTTTTATTCAAATGTGCCCTTTTCTTTTGTAAAGTAACTTGTTTTGCAAAAAAAGAACATTTTCAATCTTAACAAACTGCTAATTTGCCAAAAAAATAGAGGTCAAATTTGAGTAAAACACCACAAGTATACCAAAAACTAATTTATCATACCATAGGAAGCAACGAACCTACCTAACCTAACCTCAGGTAAACATGGCGGGAACCTGCGGACAGCCAATGGACCAATGTTAACCCACTTTTCTTCAATGACATTTCCCTCACAAATGCCTTAAGTATAGCAGTTAGATTAGGTAATTTTAAGTAATTTCTGAGGAAAACGTCGTAGAAGAAACGTGTTTTAACATTGTCTAAACCATCGACAAAACACATTGCTCAACAAAAACTCAATGGTTGTCCACTTGTAAAAATTTACCACCCTGCCCCTCAGAAACTAGAGCTATAAGAATCGTGGTAAAAAATGTTCAAAATGCACAAAACCCATCGGAAAAAGTTTTGGATTTAAGCCAACGTAAACTAACCCGGGTGTGTACCGCCATGAACAGACATACGGTACATAATAAACATCTCGCTGAAACGTATTTTGTTCCAGAAATGTTACTGAAGAAAAGTGTCTTAGAATTGTCAAAATTACTGATTCCAATTATAAAACTCCCGAGATTCGTTTAGTGACAAGTGAAATGGCAAAAATAGGTTTTCCTAGTGTTTTTGTGTTTCGAGCAATTCTAACCTTCATTTCTGGTATAAATGAGCCGTTATGGAGATACGACCTCGGTTACCGGGACGAGTTTGATTTTGTTCATTTTTTCCCACAGGTGTTGTTGTTATAGAATTTTAAAAGGCGACAATTGCTAGAAGCTAATACTGTATAATCTCATGTGATATAACCAACTAAAGAGACCTACCTAACTTTACCTAACTTCCTAGCCAGGGGGTGGACTTGCCATATTAAACAAAGTACTTATTTTGATATCCGGTACCGACGAAAGCAACTTTATAGAAGCGTCACGGTGTAATTTGTATTTTTGTGGATGCAAGAGTACGTCCGGACTCTGCGAGTCGACCGCAAACAAACACGGCGCGGCAAATTTTTCGGAGGAGCGCTCACGGTGAATGTAATTATTCGCCACAAAGCACGGAGACATCATTTTAGTGTAGCGTGCTCAGTTTTTCTCCCCATTTCCTCCAACCTTCATCCCTTTGAAAATATTATAATAAGAACACCTATAGAAAATATGAACCAAATCCAAAAACTCTTTCTGGTGGCAGTGGTGTTCTGAGAAAAAAAGAGAAAGAAAACCTAACCTAACCTTTCCTATCCCTTAACACTTCAAATAATATATAAAGGTTACTTTATTTAACTGATGATAAAAGAAAAAGTTATTTCATTAATGTTTTGTCAGTGAGTCATTAGCATTTATAGATCACCAGGGAAGCCGAAATACGTTTAAAAAACTAATTCGCACTTGCATAAATCTGCCAATAGATTTGAACTGTCCTCTGATTGGTCACAGCAGCTTATGGGAAATTGCCCGCTAGTGCAATGAGTATCCGTCAATGTTGTCGGAGCTTCGTCCTATTTTGGTCACGTCCACAAAATGTAACCACGACGTGTCGCGTAAGAAACCGGGTGTGCCGATTCAGTTTTTGTGCGTCCGTCACAAAAGGTTAGGTAGGGTTTTCAATTTTGTTTAACCTCACATGTTGAAAGTGTAATTCAGTTTGGAAGAATGCTTGTTGTTGTTTCTAGTGTTAAAGGAAATAAAGGTCACACGTTTCTATTAGAAAAAAACAAACCAAATAAAAATAAGGAAAATTGTAGTTTCGGCGAAGCGCTACTTTCGGAAGGTCAGACTCATTCTAAACACATCAAAAACTATTGGAAAAACCCAATTTCGACCTAACCTAACCGATTTGAGTAATGAGTTTTTCCATGTGGTATTAAACAAACAAGTGCCTTTATTATAAGTGTACGAAGTTGTTATTTGACCCGGATTCTGGGCCAAATAAACCGTCGGCTATTTGACCGGGACTTGCGGGGATCGTACGTATACGATTTTAATGGGATTGTAGTCGGGACGATTGTGCACGTTAAACTAGTCATTACACTATGGTATTATTTAATTGTAGGAGTTTCTGTGGGTAAAAGGATTTAGTTTTATTTTAGATCCCGGTCAAATAACCGGCGGTTATTGTGCCGAGTCCTGGTCAAATAACCCCTGCCTATTATATAATAGTTTTACAGTGTTGTATGTTATATAGCTATTGGTCACGTTTCCAGGAAGCTTCAAGGACCAACAACACATCTCGGTATGACAAATTCAGACTCGACCGTACGGACCCGCCGGTCTCGCATGCGACGCCGTCAACGGAGAGACGCCGCCGACCCGCGAGAGGTGAGACCGACGTCGTGTCATTGGGCGTCGGCACTACGCGACACGTCAAAAATATGGCCCAGATTCGCGTTTTCCATCCCATACCAAATTTTGAATGTGTGTTTATTTTGTTTTTCTTTAAAGTACAGTACAGTATATTAATAACTTTAAGCTTCGTTTTCAAAACATAATTTCATTGTTTATTAATTATGATTCTCTACAAATAGTGTGCTGCGTTTTATACCTTTTTTCTGCTTGTATGTTTCAGTTACGTTAATTAAACTTTTATTTGCACAGTTTTGAAGAAGACTACTTTGTATAAGTTTTAATGTTTGCCTTTCAACAGTGCAGTACTTTATCTTAAGTAATATTTTCAGGCACTTTCTCCATCACTGCCTATAGTGGACCCGATGTTAACTAGAATGAAGTTGGCTGGACATAAAGTTAACCGGACCTGCAGTGAACTGGACATGAAGTTAACTGGCCCTCAAGTACTCTGTGGTATTGTATTTAATATTGTTGTGGTACTTTGAATGTTAGGAAAGTTCTACGGGCATTCCCCAGTCCATAAGAGTACTGTGCCGTAAAAACCTATAGTAAATCGATTCATTATTCCTATAACCTCGCATTATGAAAGCCAAGATACTTTTCAACAATGAAAAAAGTTCCTCCCAAATTATGTAGTCTCCAAAAAGTCCATTTACGACACACGATCTCAATTCGCGCGACGCGCGATCCGAAGCCTCGGAGGATTCGCATCTTTCAAAAACGCGTATGTACTCGTTTGTGCTGAAAGGTGTAGATGCAGTGTTAGCAACAGTTCAGAGACAGGTCGTGTAACATTGCTCGGAAGCCTCGAATAACATCGACCCCGTGGCTAAAGATATTATTTTGGGGCGAGCGTACACGTCGATCATATGAGCCAATATCGGAGCTTCTCGACCGACAGACGAGTCGAGTTCCCGAGGCTCGTTCGCGAGTCCAACTTAAGTCTTGTAGATAATGACGTACAGTACGGTAGAGCTATACCACATATACCCAGCACGTTACGGTACAGTCGGTCCCCGACTTAACGACGGGGTCGGGGACCGGCGACCGGGTCGCAAGTCGAAAATGCGAAAAAAATACGGTACATAGATAATCTAAAATGGGCGTCTCTCTTTCTTCGGAGCACCACGAAACTCTCGGTTTTACTCTTGCCAGGCATTTTAAAGGGAGTTACAAACAAAAATTTTGTCAGTACACGGCTCAATCACTAACGTCGGGATTCAAAAATAGGTAATTTGACAAAATGTCGGTACGACCGAGGCAGTCGTAAGTCGAGGAGTAGCCGATATTTAACTGATGAGGAGAGAAAAGGTTATTTCTTTAATGTTTTGTTTTTTTGTGTTTTCAATGTTTTGGCAGCGAGTCGGTTCTCGTCTTCGGCGTTTAGGTCACGAGGGAGGCTTAAATATATCTAGAAAAAAAAATTTTGCTCCTGCGTAAATATCACACTAGATTTGAACTGTCCTCCGAATGGTTATGGCAGATTATGTGAAATTCGAGCGAAAGAGATGAAAATAATAATTCCCACAAAATTGTGTTTCTCCCGGTAGCACAACAAGAATCCGTCGATGTCGTCGCAGTTCTGTTCTACGTCTGTCGCGTCCACGAATGTAGACGCCGTTGGACGCGTACGAAACCGGGTGTGCCGACGAAATTTTTGCTCGTCCATCGCAAGAAGTTAGGTTGTTTAGATTAGGTTGGGTAGGGTTTTCAAAGTTGTTTTTTAACCCTTCATGTTGAAAGTCTAACTCACTTTGGACGATTCATTGTTTTTGTTAGTGCAAGAGGAAATTAAGATCATATTTATTTATTAGAAAAAATGCAAATAAAAACGGGTAAAATTATCGTTTTTCTGTGCACCAATTTTCCGAAGGTCACAATCGTTCAAAATACATGAAAAACTATTGGATAAACCCAATTTCAACCTAATCTATTTGAGTAATCCGTTTCTCCGTGTGGTATTAAACTAACAAGTAACCTTTGCTTTCAATACGAAGTTGTTATTTGACCCGGATTCTGGGCCAAATAACCGTCGGCTATTTGACCGGGAACCTGCGAGGATTGTATGGGATTTTAATGGGATTGTGAGCATTAAACTAGTCATTACACTATGGTCTTATTTAATTGTATAATTTTCTGTTGCCAAAAGGATTTAGTTTTATTTTAGATGCCGGTCAAATAACCGGCGGTTATTGTGCCGAGTCCTGGTCAAATAACCCCTGTCTATAATATAATAGTTTTCCAGTGTTGTGTATTATATAACTATTGGTGACATTTCCAGAAAGCTTCAAGGACCAACAACACATCTCGGTATGACAAGTTCAGACTCGACCGTTCTGACCCGTCCGGCCTCGCACGCGACGCCGTTAACGGAGAGACGCCGCCGACCCGCGGGAGGTGAGACCGACTTCGTTACTTCACGTCGTGTCATTGGGCATACAAGCCGAGTGTATTAGAGTATGTACTTAAGCGCACTTGTACGGTAATCCTATAAAAGTGGGCATTTATGTAAATGTCGGTGTCGGCGGTACGCGACACGTCAAAAATATGGGCCAGATTCACGTTTTCCATCCCGTGCCAAATTTTGAATGTGTGTTTATTTTGTTTTTCTTTAAAGTACAGTACAGTATATTAATAACTTTAAGCTTCGTTTTCAAAACATAATTTCATTGTTTATTAATTATGATACTCTACAAATACTGTAGTGTGCTGCTTTTTATACCTTTTTCTACTTGTATGTTTCAGTTAAGTTGACTAAACTTTTATTTGCATAGTTTTGAAGAAGACTTCTTTGTATAAGTTTTAATGTTTGCTTTTCAACAGTGCAGTGCTTTATCTTAAGTAATATTTTCAGGCACTTTCTCCATCACTGCCTAAAGTGGACCCGATGTGAACTAGAATGAAGTTGGCTGGACATAAAGTTAACTGGACTAGAAGTGGACAGGACCTGAAGCTAACTAGACCTCAAGTACTCTGTGGTATTGTATTTAATATTGTTGTGGTACTTTGAATGTTAGGAAAGTTCTACGGGCATTCCCCAATTTATAAGAGTACAGTCGGCCCTTCACATACGCGGGTTTAGCATTCACGGATTCGCAAATACGCGGATTGCCCCGCCAGAGGAATATTCTGTAGATTGAAGTACATTCAAATCGCGCGCCATTCAACTCGCGCGCGGCACCGAACACGGGACACCACCGCTCCCGCAACCTCACACACACACATAGCTCTCCCTCACTCAGTCAGTCTCGCTGTAACCACACTTGTGTTGACATCAGCATTGTAGTTGCAAAAATATTACATTTCCGTGAATGTATTATATCAAGCACAGTATGAATAGAATATCACTAAAATAAGAGTATTTTAACCGAAAACTACTAAAAAAACGAGTAACATCTCTTGAACATCGGAAGGTTAGGTAAAGTCTCTTGTTTTCGTCATGTATTTTATCCTAATTTACATTGAAATACATCACGTTTCAGCAAAAGTACTGTTTATTTCTGAGAATATGGAAATGTAATATTTTGCTGAAATGACGTACGTATTACAGTGGAAAGTGACGAAAGCAATGACTCGCTTTCTTTCGCTCAAAAGATGTTACCGTAATCGCTTTTCGAATGGTTTTCAGTTAAAAAACTGTTGTATTACAATAATATTCTATCCTAATTCACTTGTGATGCAACAATTTTTTAACTGAAAACCATTCGAACAGCGATTACGGTAACAACTTTTGAACGAAAGAAAGCGAAAGTCATTGTTTTCGTCACGATTTTGTCCCACATTCCACTGTAATACTTAAGTCATTTCAGCAAAAATATTTCATTTCTGTGAATGTAGTATATCAAGCACAGTATGAATATAATATCATTGTAATACAGGTATAACAGTATTTTAACCAGGGCTGTGGAGTCGAAGACAAAACCTTCGACTCCGACTCCTCAAATTTTTATGCTTCCGACTCCGACTCCTTGGCCTATTTGTAACAACTATTTCTACCATCCTAATTGTAATTTGTATGTTGTAACCTGCATAGGTAAAAAGTAAAACACCGTGGCTATACTGCTACAGCTTTATTAATGATCTGGACGATATTTAAGAACTACAAAAAGATGATAGGCTTGACTTTCAAAGTTTCAATCAAAAGAAAAATAAATTTATTAAGAATTCAAGATATTAACTAGAAAACACCATTTACATGTATATCTAAAAGTTCGATCTCAGCATATGAATTTTGTTTAAGCTCATAATCTGATGTGGATCTAAATGATGATCCTACAATTCCTTTTAAAGTAAAGTTATATATTTATGTACATTAAAGAAATGAATACCTTATTAAGGAAAATGGATAAACCTTACATGATTAAGTTATTAAATTAAATTTGCCTTAATCTCACCAAAAACAGGTTGTAGCTAATTGTTTTGTAGCTGAGAGCCTCTGTGCAGTTTTCAACGAAACAAAATTTGATATAATTCAAAATTTCAAATGGTAAAGAAGAGACTATCGTCCAAAATTATAGTGCTATACTGTGCCTGCTACAATAAATTCATAATAATGCTTATAAAATGGAAATAAATTCTTTTAATAATTTAAGAAAATTAGTGGGATCAGTGGAATCACTGCAATGAATATGCCTGAGTTCATATATTTGTTCTTAGGAACAGAATAGCATCAGTCGGAGTCGGAGTCTGGACAATTTTACCGACTCCGACTGCGACTCCACAAGCCGAAATTTCCTCCGACTCCTCGACTCCGACTCCACAGCCCTGATAGGTACTCCTGAATGTGCTGCTTAAGGATCTGTTAACTAAAATTTGATATCTTGATTATAACTTGTTCAAATGGCTTTTAGAAAATGTTCAAATGATTTTTAGAATATTTTAATTACTTTTGCAATGCTAATTACTCGCCACTTATGGGTTTTCGAGGTCATTTCTTGGTGCTTGTGTATTATTCTGGATGTAATTGAATAGTTAGGCACATTACATTTTAGTTCAGAGAAAAAAAGTATTTTTGGCCAAAAATCCTTTAAGGCTTTAGACTTACAATTTTTGTCATTTCGGCCAAAAAATGGATTGTGTTCAAAATTTCAGTATAGGTACTCCTGAATGTGCTGCTTAAGGATATGTTAACCAAAATTTGATATCTTGATTATAACTTGTTCAAATGGCTTTTAGAAAATGTTCAAATGATTTTTAGAATATTTTAATTACTTTTGCAATGCTAATTACTCGCCACTTATGGGTTTTCGAGGTCATTTCTTGGTGCTTGTGTATTATTCTGGATGTACTTAAATAGTTAGGCACATTAAATTTTAGTTCAGAGAGAAAACGTATTTTTGGCCAAAAATCCTTTAAGGCTTTAGACTTACAATTTTCGTCATTTCGGCCAAAAAATGGATTTTGTTCAAAATTTCAGTATAGGTAGTAAAGACAAAAAGTAATTGCAGACTTCAACAATTATAATCTTTACATTCTATTCTCCTGTACCATATAACTCATTTCCCATACTGAGATATGTTTTGACAACGCTAAAGCAATACTATAATAATGATTAACATGTTTGTGTTACAGGGGCGCGGGTGAGAGTGACGGCACTATCTATGGGGACTATGACGAGGCAGCATGGCACGGTCAGGAGGGACACCCCCCCCATCAACTACCCGCTCTGTGCCTTCACCGCTCACCAGGTTATGGACGAGTACCGCAAATACGTCACGAACAACGAAACTTTTGTATAGACAACCGATAAATGTATAAAAAATATATGATTTGACGTTGATGAATACCATGAAATGTGATTAATTACATGGACAATAAAGCCTGTAATATACTATATGAAACACACAATTTCTATTACACCTCATTTTATGAAAACTATATTTTTTATATTGCTCGTTACACAATATATTATATTTTTCCCGGGTAATTATTGATGACTAACCTACCGCAGATTTTTCATAGAAAACACTTTTAAAAATGCCACAATTTCACTGTGTTTTATAGTGGACACTCGTATTTTTGGCAAATGTGTTAAAAAGTGGTTATTTCTTTAAATTTAACCTAACCTTAGTTGATAAGAAAATAAGCAGCAGAAGCGTTCTTAAAGACCTCACCAATCACATCAAAGTAACCTACCTAACCTTACCTAACTTCCTAGCCACGAGGCTCCACCCTCAAGACCCCTATATATTAAACAGAAAGAACTTACTGTACGGTATAATTTTTCTTGTGGACGTGAGAGCAGCCGCCCAGTCCAAGCGGCTTATAACGTACACCGAGGCGCTAGACTAGCCGGAGTCTTGCGGCTAGAGCCCAGCTGTAGGCATTCATAGAAAACGGGAAATTTGTATCATAACAAATGGGAAATATCTACTTTCCGGGAAAGTTGGTTATCTACTTTCCCGAAAAGTAGATTGATTTTCTACTTTTCGGGAAAGTAGATTATCGACTTTTCGGGGAAGTAGATTTTCGAATTTTGGGGGAAATATTACCTAATTTTGCGAAGTAGATAATCATAGAAAACGGGAAATTTGTATCATAAAAAATGGGAAATATCTACTTTCCGGGAAAGTTGGTTATCTACTTTCCCGAAAAGTAGATAGATTTTCTACTTTTCGGGAAAGTAGATTATCGACTTTTCGGGGAAGTAGATTTTCGAATTTTGGGGGAAATATTACCTAATTTTGCGAAGTAGATTATCATAGAAAACGGGAAATTTGTATCATAAAAAATGGGAAATATCTACTTTCCGGGAAAGTTGGTTATCTACTTTCCCGAAAAGTAGATAGATTTTCTACTTTTCGGGAAAGTAGATTATCGACTTTTCGGGGAAGTAGATTTTCGAATTTTGGGGGAAATATTACCTAATTTTGCGAAGTAGATTATCATAGAAAACGGGAAATTTGTATCATAAAAAATGGGAAATATCTACTTTCCGGGAAAGTTGGTTATCTACTTTCCCGAAAAGTAGATAGCTTTTCTACTTTTCGGGAAAGTAGATTATGGACTTTTCGGGGAAGTAGATTTTCGAATTTGGGGGGAAATATTACGTAATTTTGCGACGTAGATTATCATAGAAAACGGGAAATTTGTATCATAAAAAATGGGAAATATCTACTTTCCGGGAAAGTTGGTTATCTACTTTCCCGAAAAGTAGATAGATTTTCTACTTTTCGGGAAAGTAGATTATCGACTTTTTGGGGAAGTAGATTTTCGAATTTGGAGGAAATATTACCTAATTTTGCGAGTAGATAATCATAGAAAACGGGAAATTTGTATCATAAAAAATGGGAAATATCTACTTTCCGGGAAAGTTGGTTATCTACTTTCCCGAAAAGTAGATAGATTTTCTACTTTTTGGGAAAGTAGATTATCGACTTTTCGGGGAAGTAGATTTTCGAATTTTGGGGGAAATATTACCTAATTTTGCGAAGTAGATTATCATAGAAAACGGGAAATTTGTATCATAAAAAATGGGAAATATCTACTTTCCGGGAAAGTTGGTTATCTACTTTCCCGAAAAGTAGATAGATTTTCTACTTTTCGGGAAAGTAGATTATCGACTTTTCGGGGAAGTAGATTTTCGAATTTTGGGGGAAATATTACCTAATTTTGCGAAGTAGATTATCATAGAAAACGGGAAATTTGTATCATAAAAAATGGGAAATATCTACTTTCCGGGAAAGTTGGTTATCTACTTTCTCGAAAAGTAGATAGATTTTCTACTTTCGGGAAAGTAGATTATCGACTTTTCGGGGAAGTAGATTGTCGAATTTTGGGGGAAATATTACCTAATTTTGCGAAGTAGATTATCATAGGAAACGGGAAATTTGTATCATAAAAAATGGGAAATATCTACTTTCCGGGAAAGTTGGTTATCTACTTTCCCGAAAAGTAGACAGATTTTCTACTTTTCGGGAAAGTAGATTATCGACTTTTCAGGAAGTAGATTTTCGAATTTTGGGGGAAATATTACCTAATTTTGCGAAGTAGATAATCATAGAAAACGGGAAATTTGTATCATAAAAAATGGGAAATATCTACTTTCCGGGAAAGTTGGTTATCTACTTTCCCGAAAAGTAGACAGATTTTCTACTTTTCGGGAAAGTAGATTATCGACTTTTCGGGGAAGTAGATTTTCGAATTTTGGGGGAAATATTACTGGAATTTTGCGAAGTGAATAATCATAGAAAACGGGAAATTTGTATCATAAAAAATGAGAAATATCTACTTTCCGAGAAAGTTGGTTATCTCTTTTCCCGAAAAGTAGATAGATTTTCTACTTTTCGGGAAAGTAGATTATCGACTTTTCGGGGAAGTAGATTTTCGAATTTTGGGGGAATTATTACCTAATTTTGCGAAGTAGATTATCATAGAAAACGGGAAATTTGTATCATAAAAAATGGGAAATATCTATTTTCCGGGAAAGTTGGTTATCTACTTTCGAAAAACTCAGACTCTATTCTACTTTCAGGAAAGTAGATTATCGGCATTCGAAATGGGTGCACCGAATTACAGAAATATTACCTAATTTTGCGAAGTAGATTATCATAGAAAACGGGAAATTTGTATCATAAAAAACGGGAAATATCTACTTTCCGGAAAAGTTGGTTATCTACTTTCCTGAAAAGTAGACAGATTTTCTACTTTTCGGGAAAGTAGATTATCGACTTTTCGGGAAGTAGATTTTCGAATTTTGGGGGAAATATTACCTAATTTTGCGAAGTAGATTATCATAGAAAACGGGAAATTTGTATCATAAAAAATGGGAAATATCTACTTTCCGGGAAAGTTGGTTATCTACTTTCCCGAAAAAGTAGATAGATTTTCTACTTTTCGGGAAAGTAGATTATCGACTTTTCGGGGAAGTAGATTTTCGAATTTTGGGTGAAATATTACCTAATTTTGCGAAGTAGATTATCATAGAAAACGGGAAATTTGTATCATAAAAAATGGGAAATATCTACTTTCCGGGAAAGTTGGTTATCTACTTTCGAAAATGAACTCTGTCTCTACTTTTCGGGAAAGTAGATTATCGACTTTTCCGGGAAGTAGATTTTCGAATTTTGGGGGAAATATTACCTAAATTTGCGAAGTAGATTATCATAGAAAACGGGAAATTTGTATCATAAAAAATGGGAAATATCTACTTTCCGGGAAAGTTGGTTATCTACTTTCCCGATAAGTAGATAGATTTTCTACTTTCGGGAAAGTAGATTATCGACTTTTCGGGGAAGTATATTTTCGAATTTTGGGGGAAATATTACCTAATTTTGCGAAGTAGATTATCATAGAAAACAGGAAATTTGTATCATAAAAAATGGGAAATATCTACTTTCCGGGAAAGTTGATTTTATCTACTTTCTGAAAAAGTAGATAGATTACCTACTACTTTTCGAAATGAATTGTATCGACTTTTCGGGAAGTGAATTTTTCCAATTTGAAATATTGCCTAATTTTGCGAAGTAGATTATCATAGAAAACGGGAAATTTGTATCACAAAAAATGGGAAATATCTACTTTCCGGGAAAGTTGGTTAGATAACCAAATTTGCCGAAAATAGATTATCATAGAAAACGGGAAATTTGTATCATAAAAAATGGGAAATATCTACTTTCCGGGAAAGTTGGTTAGATAACCAAATTTGCCGAAAAGAGATTATCATAGAAAACAGGAAATTTGTATCATAAAAAATGGGAAATATCTACTTTC